>NC_090742.1:75915999-75920999 GCF_036898095.1 Palaemon carinicauda | reverse complement strand
GTAATGAAATGAATTCCTTACATTCTGAAAACATATAAGATTTTTAAGAAGTTTCTTGAAATATGTAATTCAAATTAAAGTTTTTTATCGAATCGGTTAAGACCAACAACATAATCCCATGTAATGTCATCACCTACTTTTTTTATGTAAGCCAGAACTTTGTGTTATTTCATCCACTGGAAAACGATCCACCATGAACTTCCAGGGTTCAAATTTAAGCAAGCTTGAAATTTACCGATTCTCCTTTCACGGATTAATGCTTTCGCTGTGATCCCAGAAATTGATAAGCGAAGGAAAGAGGTAAATCATCATGACCTCTTGTCCATGGTCATGGTTTATTATTATTATTATTATTATTATTGTTATTGTTATTGTTATTGTTATTGTTATTGTTATTGTTATTGTTATTTTTATTATTATTATTATTAGTAGTAGTAGTAGTAGTAGTAGTAGTAGTATTGATATTTCTATTATTATTAGTTATTGATATTATTATTATTATTTTTATTATTATTACTAGCTAAGCTTACAACCCTAGCTGGAAAAGCAGGATGCTATAAGCCCTAGGGCTCCAACAGGGAAATAGCCCAGTGAGGAAAGGAAATGAGGAAACATCAATAGAAGTAATTGATAGTTAAAACGAAATGTTTTAAGAACAGTAACACAATTAGAATAAATCTTTCATATAATAAACTCTTAAAACTTAAAAAAAAAAAAAAAAAAAAAAAAAAAACGAGGAAGGGAAGTAAGATAAAATAGTGGACCCGAGTGTTCCCTTAATCAAGAGAACTCTACCCAAAGATAGTGAAAGACCTATGGCTTAGCCATTTAACCTCCATGGGCCAGACACTTACGGAGTACCATTGTAAAACTATTTTATAACAGTTGTTTGTTACACGTTTTTCTTCGATACAGTTTGCAAGGTTATTTTAATGTAATTCTTTTTTATCCAGAAAACTTTTTGCTTTCAATTGTGATTTATTCGTTGCAATAAGAAAGTGTCGTATAATCCTCCCTTTCATGTCACGCTCTGGGAAATGGTAGTAGCCATACCCTGGTGAGAGTGGGTACACTCGGAAACCACACACTCCCACAAATTGCCGAACCAGCGGGTTTTAGTTAGGAAAACGGGACAGTGTGGGAACTGTTAAAACGGTACGTGTGTGCACGCAGATCTCTAAATATTTAGAATCTTCTTTTTTGACGGCTCTTTTACACCAGTAATGAATAGTAGTCAACAGAAACTTTGGACAATGTAAGAATAGAGGCTTGCCAATATACAATAGCTTCTTGAACTTTGACTCTTTAAAGGTTTAAAGGTCACTCCTGAATGGCAGAGGCAAGGGACTGTGGCATTGCCATATCAAGCAGGGCAATGCCCTACTGACTGACCATATTACATATGATCAGCGCCCTAGTCCCCTACCTACCCAAGCAAGGATCAAGGAGGACCAAGCAATGGCTGCTAATGACTCGGTAGATAGACTTATAGGCTCCCCCAAACCCTTCATCCTTAGGTCACAAGGATGGTGAGGTTGCAGCGACCAAGGAACTAACGAGTTTGAGCGTGACTCTAACCCCAGTCTGGCAATCACCAGGCTAGGACGCTACCACCAGGCCACCACAATTCACTCTTCGCCTAAAAAGCATGAACCCCCTCCTTCACCCTTCGTTTAGAAACCCAACCCCCATCAAATGTTATTTTTGTGATAAGAGAGAGCATTAGCTTTGCACGATGGTAGATTTAGACTTCTCATCTAGCTGGTGCTTCCCCCATTACCCGTTTTAGTATCTACTAAATGTAGTGACTTTCCATATCATTTTTATGGCATTTATGGCTTTCGTCCCCTCCCCCTAACGCGGGTTTCTGCATTTTAAAGGTTTGAGTTCACTAACTGATTTTCGTAGTGATATGGTAATTTTTTTTTTATTCGGGCGTTTATTTTATTCGAGAAAACCTGGTTAACATTACGACGACTGTCACATTCAAAGAAACTGATAATGCTGGGTAACTTTCTTGTTGTTGTTCTTATTCTTCTTCTTGTCGTTGTTGTTGTTGTTGTTGTTGTTGTTGTTATTGTCCGTATAGTTTCATTTCAACTTCCTCTTGAAATATTAAAGCATCTTAATAATTTCTCAAAGTTCCCTATTCTTTTTATGCGGAATAATTTCATATTTAGAAAATGCTTCCATCATTTTGGAAATTAATTAAGCTTGATCTTTATATGACATTGACATTTGAAGAAGTTTACAGGTCTATGCCGCATGGTATAGTTCCTATCCTTAATTACCACTAATACTAAAAAACAGATGCACTCAAATATACATACATATATACATACACGCGCAGTTTATTATTGAAACTGATCTAGTGTAGAGAGAAAAGTGGTGTTATGGAGAATTCTCTCTCTCTCTCTCTCTCCTCTCTCTCTCTCTCTCTCTCTCTCTCTCTCTCTCAAGCATCATTCGTTACCGTGGTGTACTTGAAGGTACTCTACTTTTTTTTTTAAAAAGAAAATGAAAATTTAGATGAAAACATTTCCTCTAAGGAATTGTAACCTGCATTTTTCTTTTTCTCGTTTGTGTCTCGAACTTAAGATCATGCGTAATTGAGAAATGCCAATAAAAAGTCAGTGTTTTAAGTTGCTTTGTTGGGTAAAAACAGTAGAGGAAAATCTAGCCTTCATTTTAAGGGATTCTTAGGTTTTTTTTTTTTTTTTTTTTTTTTTTTTTTTTATAAATGAGAGAAAGGAATCGTGTTATTGGAAACTTGAATTATGTTAAGGATTCGTAAGGGAACAAGAGATATACTTTTGTTTCATAGTATTTGGATTGAATTTCTAAAACATAAGATTGCCTGCTATCAATATAACACACGGGCTTTAGAGCGTACTAATGAATGATAGGGAGAGTTAAAAGAATTTTGGATATAAAAAATACCTCTTGCTCTATCCGCAGAGACTCCATTTGGAGAGAGAGAGAGAGAGAGACCCCTTATATAATTCGTGTTTTGACGGAATATTGAGCCTCGTAAAAAGAGCGGTTAAGAAGTGAGCTAATTCTTTCAAATAGGTCGTTGAGCGGCGAGGGCGAAGCATGGCGAGGTCATTAATTTGAGTGAGCACAGCTCGTTAACTCTTCAAGGAGCCAGCATTCAGGGCCGAGTTGGGTCCTTCGAGATTTGTATCACACTTCGTTAAACTCCTCCTTCGCCTCGCCTGCCTTCGTGTATAACGGCGCTTCTAAAAGCACTGTGAGAGCACAGTCATTTCGACGAATTTCTCGGTGGGGAGAAATTAATAAAAGGGGGACTGAATATAAATGCGGTTGTAATTTTGCTTTTAGATCAAGTGATCAGATACGAAATGGAGTGTCAGTGTGTGTGTGTATATATATATAATATATATATATATATATATATATATATATATATATATATATATATATATATATATATATATATATATATAAATTTGTGTGTATATATGTATATGTATATGTATATGTATATATGTATATGTATATATGTATATGTATGTATGTATATATATACTGTATATATATATTATATATATATATAATTTGTGTATATATGTATATGTATATATGTATATGTATATGTATGTATGTGTATATATATACTGTGTATATATATATATATATATATATATATATATATATATATATATATATATATATATATATATAAGTAATAATAATGATAATAATAATAATAATAATAATAAACACATACTAATGTACACGACCCGTCAAAAATGACTGCTTCAGATATGCACCATGGTATGGCTGCTCCTCTCTCCCCTACCCTAGGTATGGGGGAAGTCTGAGCGTGACTGAAAAGAAATAAAAGAAATATGCATATATATATTATATATACTGTATATATACAATATATGTAATATGTGTATTATATAAGTGTATATATTTTTTATAAATATATATATATATAGATATATATATATATGTGTGTGTTAGGAATGTAGATTGAACCATTGATTTGAAAAAACATTCACTTGGTATATTAATGGTCAGATAAATAATGCAAAATAAATGTATATGCACTTTAATCACATACGATTAAAATGCCGATTTAAAAATTATCAAAAGAATAGGAAATACCAAAGATTAATGAAAATGTAAAGTTTATGTAAAAAAAAGTTACTTCAACGAACTAGCTAGTAAATAAAAAGTGGATCATTTTTTTTTTTTTTTTTTTTTAGTCAGGAAATGGTTAGAAAAGGATGAGAGAGATCACATGCAAAATTTTAACGTCATTCTGCTGTCTACGGAAAAAAAGTAGGTCAGAACAAGATAGTTTTACCTTTTGCAAAGCAATTAAATAGAAACAAATAGTCTTCAAAATAAGAAAATAAAATTTTTGAAATGTATGTCGAGTATTATTACTTCTGTTTTAATCAATGTGTCGATTTTATTTATCGTTTCATGGTATGATTTGTTTTTTATAGAACGTTACTTATTTATTATCAGCATGAACTTTAAAACTTTAGTTTGTAAGTATATTTTGCTTGCATTTTTTACTTGCATTTTTTATAAGTGCACCATTGCAGCGATTTCTCTCGGTGAGTTACATGAATATAAACTCTCTCTCTCTCTCTCTCTCTCTCTCTCTCTCTCTCTCTCTCTCTCTCTCTCTCTCTCTCTCTCTCTCTCTCTCTCAATAAGTGAGCATACTCGTGCAAAATATAATTAAAATCAACAAATAAATGCTTCAAGTAACTTTGCTGATAAAAAGAAACTTGTAAATTCCAAATGTCTAACTTTTGTTTCTAAAAAACAACGAAGTATTTTTTTTTTTTTTTTTTTTTTTTTTTTTTTTGCGAGTTAGTGAGTTCTTAATAGAATTCTAAGATAGTTATAGATTGTAACACGCTATTCAAGTTTTTCATACTCCCTAACTTGTGCATGTAATCAAGCTTAACTTTGATAATGACTTTGGAACATCCTCAAACGATATACCA
>NC_090742.1:75906970-75907999 GCF_036898095.1 Palaemon carinicauda | reverse complement strand
TTTTCCATCAATCTATGGACTTTAGTGTTTCTCTTTTTGATATGTATAGATAGTATGTGTATATACTGTATATGTATGTGTAAATATGTATATGTATATATGTATGTATGTATATACTGTATATGTATGTATATGTATATATATATATATATATATATATACTTACATACATACTTATACTGCGTATATAATGGTCACTCCAAGCTGTCCTCGACCCTTGTGTAGTGGTGCGCGTTTGCTTGTGCGTGCATTTTTAAATAATTCGGTTTTTGTGACGGGTCGCGTACACTAACACTTACATATAACACATACTATATATATTACTATATATATTATTTCTACCGGATCATATTTGCCCTAGTTGATTTAGGCAGCAATTGCTTCCTCCGCATTGGGCCATAGCATTGCTCATCCAGCCAGACGTATTATTCATACGGTGGTAGTTTACCGGATGTAATTAATTGAACCCTTCTCATTTGATAAACCATTGTTCAGCCAGGGATGCAGATTCATCATGTGTCGAATTGGATTGTCTTTTACCTGTTGATCGTAATGGTTCATCCTTTGATAAATAGTGTTCGTTAACGGGTTCTCGCATATTCAGTCTCGTCTCTCTCTCTCTCTCTCTCTCTCTCTCTCTCTCTCTCTCTCTCTTTCTAATTCTTTTTCTCCTTTTTCTGTCTCTCCACATCTTTCTATTTTTCTCTTTTGTCTTTCTTTCTCTTTCTATCTTTCTCTTGCTCTTACTATATTTGTTTTTTTTTCTCTCTCTCTCTCTCTCTCTCTTCTCTCTCTCTCTCTCTCTCCCTTTTTTGTCTTTCTCTTTCTATTTTTTCTATCTCTTGCTCTCTTATTATAATTTCTCTCTACATCTCTCCTCTCTCTCTCTCTCTCTCTCCTCTCTCTCTCTCTCTCTCTCTCTTGGATATTTTGATTGGGTTGTTGACCTGTTTCGAGGGACCAATTATATTCATTGGTTGTTGGGTGACATCCAGTCTGTCGTTTTTTTTTCCCCTGCCCATGTTGATA
>NC_090742.1:75901970-75904470 GCF_036898095.1 Palaemon carinicauda | reverse complement strand
TCAAGAACCACCCTGTTTTGGAAGGGACATATTTTGTGATATTCTCCACATCCTTTCTTCCATCATTTATTCTCTCCTTCCTTGCAGGCTCCGTTTTCATCCGTTTTCATCATCTTCCATTTTACCCTTTCTCCTTTTATAATGCTCGCCATGCGGTATGCTCATGACCATGTTTGGCGTGTCAATAATTATCCACGTTTTAATTGCTGTTCCAAATGTTTGCTAATTCTCTCTAACCGGTCTGTTGGCAAACTGGAAAATGGATTTTTTTTCCTTCCCCTTCTTTCTCTCTTTCGTCCCTTCCTTCTTTCCTTCTTTCTTTCTTTACTTTGGCTCAAATATTAGGTTAGTGATTTTTCCTGGGGGGGGGGATGGAGGGAGGTTGGTTGGCTAACAGCAGAGTTGCCACTTATGGGGATTTATCCCTAGATTTGGGGATTTTGGGTATCTGATGGAGATATTCCGTACAAATTTCTATGAAGAAGAAACAAAGACGAGCTAATTATTATATTGTTTCAATTAATTTACATGCACTTACATGAAGTATAGCGAGTAATTTCCATATTAGTAAAGCCTAGATGATCAGAAAATATATTTGTGGAAATGGGAAGTTTTGGGTTTTTTGGGGATTTTTTTATGAGTTTTGGGGATTTTTTACACGAACCCATCTGGCAACACTGGCTAACAGTAACCTTCCTGAGATTAAGTCCATTACTTGGTAGAGAGACTCCCGTTTACACTATTTAATTTGGCGCTTCCCGGCTCACAGGGATTCGCGCAGCCAAGCACAAATACAGAGAAGCACGAGTACATACACATACACACGCACACAAGCGCGCGGGTTCGCTTGCATCAAGCTTGCACTCAATCGCAGACATGTATACATACACTCGCAGACGCAAACAATCTTTCAGATTCCTGGTAACTAAATGAGAAACACAAACTACGTAAGCGTGTTGACATACACGCAAGTACATACTGTTGATTGCATTCATAAATACAGATATCATCCTAAGCTGTTATGAAGCACTCGCAAGGAAAGTTATTTTGTGCATTATATTTTAATGTAACTAGTGTTCACGTGTCTTAAAAAAATTACTATAATACGATATTTGGGAAATTTATATAATTTTAGCTATATAGGGGCCATTGGTAAGTCATAGGCTGGGCATGATATATATGGCTTGTGTGTATTTATACATGTATATACTGCATATATATACTCATTATATACATATATAAGAACACATATATATTGTATATATTTAGGGGTATATATGTGTGTATAATATATGTATATACACATATATATGTATATATATATGTATATATATATATATATATATGTATATATATATATGTATATATGTATATATATATGTATATATATATATGTATATATGTATATGTGTGTAGTATGTATTTAGATCTGTGTTATATCTCGTCTGTGTGCATTTTCGTAATTACACACACGTGTATATATGTATATATATACATATATATAAATATATATATATATATATATATATATATGCATTCATCATTTGTATGAGAATTTTGTCCTTTATTGAATGAAATATTTTTATAAAATTTTTTTCCATTCGAGATAGAGATAGAGATAGTTTCATGATGTAAGGAGAGAGAAATGCGTTTGACATAAACGTAACACCAGATTTTACACATTTAAAAGCGATGACGAAAAGTTGGGAAGAGATTTTGGACGCTAAAAGCAACCGCTGTAAATTGATCAGGATGTAAATAAAAATGAAAATGGAAAGATTTTAATGGAAACCTGAAATAGAAGAAGGAATCTCGAATTTTCTTTTAGTGGAGAGCAGAATTTTGAGTATACGCGACCAATTGAAAATATGAAACGACCTGTCACAAAATGGACGCTTTAGATAATAAAGTCTTCAGCTGAAGGTAAGGTTAATTAAACTATAAATTCAGGAAGTTGGGTCTTTTCATTAATTGATTCCCGAGATATTTTCTATGTCGAATTTTATGGTTATTCGTATGCCATTTCAATATTTTTCTATCATAACTTTGTGGTGGACTTTTCTTTTAATTTTATTTTTTTATTTGGAAGCTATTTTAATGGCTTATTTTAACAAGAATATGTTCAAATAAAAATAATTACACTTAATAATTGAACATAATTTAAAGTTTCTTTTGATGAACGCATCTTCTATAGGTAACAGTGCCAAAATCAGCATTTTACCAAAAAAATAATTTTATGCCTCTCTCTCTCTCTCTCTCTCTCTCTCTCTCTCTCTCTCTCTCTCTGCTTTCCTGGCGTTATGATCTTTCCCTCATCTTTTCTCTCTCTCTCTCGGCTTTCCTGGCGTTATGATCTTTCCCTCATCTTTTCTCTCTCTCTCTCGGCTTTCCTGGCGTTATGATCTTTCACTCATCTTTTCTCGAACTTGAACCCCATTTTATATCTTTTTTTATTCAGTGTCTCGCGAGTCAATCTTTTATAACCCCTTTCTTTCTTTAT
>NC_090742.1:75886970-75894470 GCF_036898095.1 Palaemon carinicauda | reverse complement strand
GAGCTTTCTACGTTTTTCTGTTTTCTTCAGGTCTTCATGTGAAAGTTTTTTCTCTTTACTCTGACTTATTATTTTTTCCTCTTTAATAATTCATTTCTCTCACACTATCTATCCATTATTATTTTATATTTATAAATTATATATTATATATATATATATATATATATATATATATGCATATATATGCAAGTATGTATATATGTACGTATGTATGTATATATATGTATATATATGCAAGTATGTATGTGTGTATATATGTATGTATGTGTGTATATATGTATGTATGTGTGTATATATGTATGTATGTATGTGTATATATATGTATGTATGTATGTGTATATATATGTATGTATGTATGTGTATATATGTATATGTATGTATGTGTATATATGTATATATATATATATATATATATATATATAAACCAGTCGCAAACGGCATTTTTCGACATTTAAATTTTTTTCCCTCCGCTCTTCTTATGACCTTCCATGCGGAAACAGTGTTACTTTACACTCTCCGCTTTGTACCCCGTCGTCTTCTGAGAGTAATAAGACCTGTCATCAGTTAAATCTAGCATATCTTTAAGCTTCAGATATCAAAGGAAGTTGTAATGGGGGGAGGAAGGGGTGACCAGGGTCGTGTGTTTGTGGGTTAGGCCGTCTTAGTGGGGTTGTGGGAGGGTTAGGCTGTATGAATGGGATGGCTGGATGTGGGGTTTATATATGCTCTTGCTGGGATGGGAGGAGGCTTTGCAGAATAGAGAATAGAGGAGAAGAGAGAGAAGCATGATGTTGTGGAGGATATGTTGAAGACGGAATTAGACCTTGATTATGAACGTCCTTAAAGAGAATTGCGGTTAAGAGGGATTTTTTTTTTTTTTAAACTCTGCCTCTTTTCATCTTGCCTCTTTCAGCTTCACAAAAAGCAGGACATTATCTTTATCAAGGGCGAATGTAGACATTGTGCATTGTTAGATGTATTGCATGACAATGTTGGATTGAAAGGTTTGATTTTATGCAAACAAGTGTTGAATAATGGATAGCGGTATGTTTTAAATGTGTTTCAAATGTTTTAAAGCTTGCTCATGAACGTCTCAAAGAAGAGACCGGACAATGTCTTATACACCCACTATCTCGCTTCTGTGATAAGTGTTTTATTTAAATAAATAAATTATATATATATATATATATATATATATATATATATAGATATATATAATATATATATATATGCAAAAATATATGTATATGTATATATATATATTTATATATTTATATATATATATATATATAGATATATAATATATATATGCAAAAATATATGTATATGTATATATATATATATAAAATATATATGTAAAAATATAATGTATGTGTGTGTGTATATATATATATATATATATATATGTATGTATACATACACATATATATATATATATATATATTTCTGGTTATCACGCTAAGCTCTCCCCATCCCTCGGGTAAGGGGGGGGGGGGAGTAGTAGTCATTCCCTGGTTAGAGGGGTGCGTCTGAATGCATATGTATTCAAATATTTAACGATAATTTTTAATGGGTAGGTTACACTAGTTTGTGTGTAATATATATATATATATATATATATATTTATATAATATATATATATATATATATATATATATATATGTGTGTGTGTGTGTGTGTGTGTGTGTATCACTCTCACTCACTTTCTCACTAAATCCCGTCCGGAATTCTCCGGGTTGGGTCCTGCATCTGATATCGCCATTCTCTCCAGAGACTCCTATCCAATGCCATATATATATATATGTGTATATATGTAATATATATATATATATATATATATATATATATATATACAAATACATACATAAACACACACACATATATAAATGTGTATATATATAATATATATACATATATATACACACACATACACACGTGTATGTATGTGTTTGTGTATACTACTCGCACGCACACACACACATATATATGTATATGTATATATATATATATATATATATATATATATATATATATATATTACACATACATACGCATACATACATATATATATATATATATATATATATATATATATATATATATATATATATATATACCCAAGCTAGGACCCGTGGGTTGGCTGGTAAAGCAATGGCTGCTGAGGACTCGTTGCAGTCTCTAATAAAAAGTATCAGGCATGATTGAAATATACCTGATGGAATTAGGTAAATGCACTTTGGGGTCCATCTGAGAAAAATAAATCCCGTTGTAATTGTTACCCCCCCCCCCTCCCCTTCAAGATCAAGAAGTTACCCCGTAGAGGTCTCATGTAACGCGACAGATAACGTAAGTGTATTTCTTAAAAGCTTAACGTTGTCATGAGCTATACTTCAAGAAAATGTATTACTGAATTTTTTAAGCTGAAGTAAGTTTTTTTTTTTCTTTTTCGTTCTTCCATTTTTTTTTTTTTTTTTTTTTTAGGATATGTGACTTTATACTTAAAGCCTTAAGGGATAACTGATATGACATAATAATAGACCAAATAAATTGCCATTATGTAGGGTAACATCGCGCCAGCATGGTTCTTTTTTTCTATTTCATTTAGTCTAAAGGTTTTAACGGTAAATGTCATATGAAAAAAAAAAAATACGTTAGAGGATGTGATACAATACAATAATGTTGTTAATATTAGTTTCGTAACTACACATTTTACCCCTTATTTCGTACTGATTTTATATGTATCAATTATGGTATTATTTTACAATGTAGAATGCTTTTCTTTGAATGTTAAGTAGTTTGGGATCTTTTTTTACATTTATATAAATGGTGAATGTTTTTCTTTAAATGTTAAGTAGTTTTTTTTTTTTTTACATTTATATGATATTGAAATAAGTTTCCTTATAACGAGTGAGAAGAAAAATATATTTCTGGATAATGGAAAATGTTTTGAATCATTCTGCACCGTGTTCCAGAATCCCACCCATTAGAATCATTCAAATGAGTTTGGCCTGGAAACGCCTTGAGCAATTAAGACCCGGGGGAATAATCCTACGCATTCCCCAGGTCTTGTTTCAATTTCGTGTAAATGTAGAAAAGCCCCAAACAAGTTGACATTTAAAGAAAGTAATTCTCCATTATAAAATACCATAATTGATACGTATAAAATCAGTACGATATAAGAGGTAAAATGTATTATTACGAAGCTAAAATTAACAACATTAATATATTGTATGACGTCCACTGAATTATTTTTTTTTCTTTACTGACAATTTACCGTTAAACCTTTAAAATAAATGAAGTAATAAAAAAAAAAAATAATGCTGCGCGTGAAACCTTCCTATCCTACGTATTCCCCAGGTCTTGTTTCAATTTCGTATAAATGTAGAAAAGACAAGCTATTTTCCATTATAAAATAACTACCATAATTTATATATATAAAATCAGTACGAAATAAGGGATAAATGAGTAATTACGAAACTTGTACTAACAACATTACTGTATTGTATTACATCCTGTGAAGTAATTTTTTTTCTACAGACAATTTACCGTTAAAAGCTTTAGACTAAATGAAAAAAAAAAAAAAAAAAAATAATGCTGGCGCATGAAACCATCCTATCCATAGGATTTACCATGCAACAGAATATCGCTGCTCCGGGCGATTACATCCCTGGAAAATCTCCCTTGTCTCTATTACTGGAACCGTCCATGCCTTTCATCACATCTGGAAATAATGGATGGCGAAGATAACGGTGTCTTTAATCGTTCTCCAAGGATAATTATTAGAGATGATAGCCTTACCTTTAATTACAGCTCGTGGATAATGATATCCTTGCAGATGATACATATTAGAGAATGGGGTGGTGTAAAAGGAAGAAGCGTACGTACACACGTACTCCTACATATACATGCCTCACAGAGGGTACACATATATAGATAAATATATTCCAGAACGCATAAATTTCTTCCTAAATATACAACTCTCGGGTTGATATATAACCCGGGAACAAATGGCTTCAAAATAAAGGGCCGTGGAAAATGTAGATTCCAGGGAGTTTACGATCTGGATTTCATTAAATATATGTTGCAGGTGGGGATGATGGATCCGGTGGATGGGACGAGAGAGAGAGAGAGAGAGAGAGAGAGAGAGAGAGAGAGAGAGAGAGAGAGAGAGAGAGAGAGTCAAAGGGCTTCCAGACATTAAGAATTCCAGGCTGTGATGGCTTCAAGATGAAGTTAATTCCATATAATAGGAATTCCAGATGATGCAGATTCCCGGATGAAGTATATTCCAGAGGGTCATGACTATACCTCCAGATGACATACGCTGGAGAGAGAGAGAGAGAGAGAGAGAGAGAGAGAGAGAGAGAGAGAGAGAGAGAGAGAGAGAGAGAGAGAGAGAGAGAGACCTACTTTCAAAGATGACGACGGCCGGCTGATCTCCTGAAAGGGGATAGAATTGGAGAAGGGTTGATAAATGATGATGTTGAAGATGATAGTAGCTGATGGAGGAGGCAGAATATGCTGGACTCTATCATTTACATGAATGGAATGAAGAGAATGCGAAGAGGAAGGTAATATTTGTGGAAGGAGGAGAATTTGAAGAGCGGGGGAGAAGGTAAGGGTGACGAAGATGGAAGATTAAAAGAGGTCATTTCCCTTAAGACGAGAAAGAAAATAAAGAAATTTAAAGGAGGCTTGAATAGAGAACAGTGGGAATACATAAAGGAAAAATCTCGAATGACCTTTATATTATATTTGCTCTTAAATTACCTTCTATCTTCTTACCTACCGTTATCCTTACATTAAAGGGTCGGTCACTCGATACGTCCTCTCCAATACCTTCTATCAAAGGCATCTTCCACCAAACCTCTTCTCTTCATATCATCCTTCACCTTAACTCCTACAAATTCTCTGCCTCCCTCTCAATCTTATCCCCTGATAGTTTCCTCTCTAGCCATCCTCAATACCATCCCATCCCCTGCCCAATATTCATACAGAATAGATGGATAGAGACTGAATGATTGTTTAACACAAGTTTAATCGAGGATAGATACGGGGAAGAAAATGTAAAAGGTGGAAACGGCAATAGGCCTAGTAGGTATGCCTGAGCACCACCCACCCGTTGATACTACCGTTAGAGAGTTGTGGGGTCTTTTGACTGGCCAGACAGTACTATTTTCGATCCTACTCTCTGGTTACGGTTCATTTTCCTTTTGCCTACACACACAGCGAATAGTCTGGCCTATTCATAACATATTCTCCTCTGTCCTCATACACCTGACAACATTGAGATTAGCAAACAATTCTTCTAAACCCAAGGGGTTAACTACTGCACTGTAATTGTTCAATTGTCACTTTCCTCTTGGTAGGGTAGAAGAGACTCTTTAGCTTTGGTAAGCAGCTCTTCTAGGAGAAGGACACTCCAAAATCAAACCATTGTTTTCTAGTCTTGGGTAGTGCCATAGCCTCTGTACCATCCTCTTCCACTGTCTTGGGTTAGAGCTCTCTTGCTTTAGGGTACACTAGTGCACACTATTCTATCTGATTTCTCTTCCTCTTTTGTTAAAGTTTTTATAGTTTATATAGGAGATATTTATTTTAATGTTACTCTTCTAAATATTTTATTTCCTTAAGTTTCCTTTCCTCACTGGGCTATTTTCTCTGTTGCAGCCCCTGGGCATATAGCATCCTGCTTTTCCAACTAGGGTTGTAGCCTACCAAGTAATAATAATAATAATATTAATAATAATAATAATAATATATTATATATATAAATATATATATAAATATATATATATATATATATATATATATATATATATATATATATATATATTATATAACGTAATATACTGGATGTATATATATATATATATATATATATATATATATATATAATATATATATATACAGTGTTTATATGTATAGTATATATCATTTTCTGAGATGGGGATACCTTAACGTTGGGAAATTTTGTACAGTATATCCCCATGATCTGCAAAGCTATACTAGTCAGGACCACCCATATTTAGTTGGTTTGCTGTGAGCGATCAGACATGAATCTTCCATCACTAATTCGCGGTTGGCCAGCGCCTGATGAAAACTGGCCAAACTCCAGACATTATTAAGGACATGTTTGAGGCCTTTAGTCCTGCAGTGGACTAGAAACGGCTGCATTTGTTGTTGTCGTCGACGTGGTCGTTTTTGTTGTTGTCGTTGTTGTTGTTGTTGTTGTTTTGTGTTTGTCATGCAGTGAACTGAAACGGCTGCATTTTTCATTGTGTGCATATATATATATATATATATATATATATATATATATATATATATATATATATATATATATATATGTGTATATGTGTATATGTGTATATGTGTATATGTGTATATGTGTATATGTGTATATATGTATATTATATATATATATATATATGTGTGTGTGTGTGTGTGTGTGTGAGTATAAAGACGTTAAAAAAGATAGGAAATCGTCAAAATTATAACGTAGAAAGACTTAAAATTTATCTCTAAAGCATTTGCATGATACATCACCGTACACTCTCTCTCTCTCTCTCTCTCTCTCTCTCTCTCTCTCTCTCTAGAAGTACTTCACACGAGAGAGAGAGAGAGAGAGAGAGAGAGAGAGAGAGAGAGAGAGAGAGAGAGAGAGAGAGAGAGAGATGAACATTGTATTACACAATGATACTGTATGTCAGTCACACTTGCATTTTGGCGTCATAATTCAAGTCAGAATGACAACAATATTTTGAGAGAGATTTGTATATTATTCGTATGCCACCAGGTGATTGCATTCATGAGCATACATATATGGTAAATAATAAATGAAAGCAATGCTTATGTATTAATGCATAGTCACACATATGCAGATACAATATGGGTAGTTGTTATGTATAGATATTTTGTTATATTTATATACGTACAATATATAGTGTGATAAATCTCCATATTGTCTCATGCATGACCGCATTGCTGTTTATTTGAACCTATTTCAAATAGTATTTATTTTATCAGGTCAAATTCTGCATTAATGAATTGATTTGACATGGGTTTTTTCGTAAGCTTTTTTTCTGTTAAAGCTTTTAAAGGCATTATCCATACGAGAATGTTGCAAATGGATATGTGGCAGACTACTTTTATTTGCAGTCTTTTGATAACTCAGCATTGCATCTATTGTACTCCGTACAAATCTAAACACACAAAAACCGTATGTTCAATTGTTATCTTGAGTTCCTTATACCTTTATGGTCAGGATACGTAGCCTGGTTTAAGCATCCAATTCTAGTCAGTCATTGCAAGAAATGAAAAATAAAGGCAAGGCCAAGAAAATGAGAGTAAAAAAGATAAGGACAAGTATTAAGTTGATGCGAATCACTTCGTCCTTGGTCTGAGACAAGAGTAGTTTGCTCCTATGAATGTTAATATTTTGATTACTTAAAGTTCAGCTCCATTCACGCGAGCGGATTTTTTCCCGTACGGAAATAT
>NC_090742.1:75874470-75879470 GCF_036898095.1 Palaemon carinicauda | reverse complement strand
TTCGTCTGCACTCAAAAAGTTATATAGAGAGCCAGAATTTAATCTTTAGTCATAAAGTTATATAGAAAGCCAGAATTTAATCTTTAGTCATAAAGTTATATAGAAAGCCAGAATTTAATCTTTAGTCATAAAGTTATATAGAAAGCCAGAATTTAATCTTTAGTCTTAAAGTTATATGGAAAGCCAGAATTTAATCTTTAGTCATAAAGTTATATAGAAAGCCAAAAATTAATCTTCAGTCATAAAGTTATATAGAGAGCCAGAATTTAATCTTTAGTCATAAAGTTATATAGAAAGCCAGAATTTAATCTTCAGTCATAAAGTTATATAGAGAACCAGAATTTAATCTTCAGTCATAAAGTTATATAGAAAGCCAGAATTGAATCTTTAGTCATAATGTTATCTTGAGAGCCAGAATTTAATCTTTAGTCATAAAGTTATATAGAAAGTCAGAATTGAATCTTTAGTCATAAAGTTATATAGAGAGCCAGAATTTAATCTTTAGTCATAAAGTTATATAGAAAGTCAGAATTGAATCTTTAGTCATAAAGTTATATAGAGAGCCAGAATTTAATCTTTAGTCATAAAGTTATATAGAAAGCCAGAATTTAATCTTTAGTCATAAAGTTATATAGAGAGCCAGAATTTAATCTTTAGTCATAAAGTTATATAGAGAGCCAGAATTTAATCTTTAGTCATAAAGTTATATAGAGAGCCAGAATTTAATCTTTAGTCATAAAGTTATATAGAAAACCAGAATTTAATCTTCAGTCATAAAGTTATATAGAGAGCCAGAATTTAATCTTCAGTCATAAAGTTATATAGAAAGCCAGAATTAATCTTTAGTCATAAAAGTTATACAGAAAGCCAGAATTTAATCTTTAGTCATAAAGTTATACAGAAAGCCACAGAAAGCCAGAATTTAATCTTCAGTCATAAAGTTATACAGAAAGCCAGAATTTATTCTTTAGTCATAAAGTTATACAGAAAGCCACAGAAAGCCAGAATTTAATCTTCAGTCATAAAGTTATACAGAAAGCCAGAATTTATTCTTTAGTCATAAAGTTATATAAAGACCCAGAATTTAATCTTTAGTCATAAAGTTATATAGAAAGCCAGAATTTAATCATTAATCATAAAGTTATATAGAAAGCCAGAATTTAATCTTTAGTCAAAGTTATATAGAAAGCCAGAATTTAATCTTAAATCATAAAGTTATATAGAAAGCCAGAATTTAATCTTTAGTCATAAAGTTATATAGAGAGCCAGAATTTAATCTTTAGTCATAAAGTTATACAGAAAGTCAGAATTTAATCTTTAGTCATAAAGTTTTATAGAAAGCCAGAGTTTAATCTTTAGTCATAAAGTTATATAGAAAGCCAGAATTTAATCTTTTAGAGAGCCAGAATTTAATCTTTAGTCATAAAGTTATATAGAAAGCCAGAATTTAATCTTAAATCATAAAGTTATATAGAAAGCCAGAATTTAATCTTTAATCATAGTTATATAGAAAGCCAGAATTTAATCTTTAGTCATAAAGTTATATAGAGAGCCAGAATTTAATCTTAAATCATAAAGTTATATAGAAAGCCAGAATTTTAATCTTTAATCATAGTTATATAGAAAGCCAGAATTTAATCTTTAGTCATAAAGTTATATAGAAAGCCAGAATTTAATCTTTAGTCATAAAGTTATATAGAGAGCCAGAATTTAATCTTTAGTCATAAAGTTATATAGAGAGCCAGAATTTAATCTTTAGTCATAAAGTTATATAGAGAGCCAGAATTTAATCTTTAGTCATAAAGTTATATAGAAAACCAGAATTAATCTTCAGTCATAAAGTTATATAGAAAGCCAGAATTTAATCTTTAGTCATAAAGTTATACAGAAAGCCAGAATTTAATCTTTAGTCTTAAAGTTATACAGAAAGCCACAGAAAGCCAGAATTTAATCTTCAGTCATAAAGTTATACAGAAAGCCAGAATTTATTCTTTAGTCATAAAGTTATACAGAAAGCCACAGAAAGCCAGAATTTAATCTTCAGTCATAAAGTTATACAGAAAGCCAGAATTTATTCTTTAGTCATAAAGTTATATAAAGACCCAGAATTTAATCTTTAGTCATAAAGTTATATAGAAAGCCAGAATTTAATCATTAATCATAAAGTTATATAGAAAGCCAGAATTTAATCTTTAGTCATAAAGTTATATAGAAAGCCAGAATTTAATCTTAAATCATAAAGTTATATAGAAAGCCAGAATTTAATCTTTAGTCATAAAGTTATATAGAGAGCCAGAATTTAATCTTTAGTCATAAAGTTATACAGAAAGTCAGAATTTAATCTTTAGTCATAAAGTTTTATAGAAAGCCAGAGTTTAATCTTTAGTCATAAAGTTATATAGAAAGCCAGAATTAATCTTTTAGAGAGCCAGAATTTAATCTTTAGTCATAAAGTTATATAGAAAGCCAGAATTTAATCTTAAATCATAAAGTTATATAGAAAGCCAGAATTTAATCTTTAATCATAGTTATATAGAAAGCCAGAATTTAATCTTTAGTCATAAAGTTATATAGAGAGCCAGAATTTAATCTTTAGTCATAAAGTTATATAGAAAGCCAGAATTTAATCATTAATCATAAAGTTATATAGAAAGCCAGAATTTAATCTTTAGTCATAAAGTTATATAGAGAGCCAGAATTTAATCTTAATTCATAAAGTTATATAGAAAGCCAGAATTTAATCTTTAATCATAGTTATATAGAAAGCCAGAATTTAATCTTTAGTCATAAAGTTTATATATAGAGAGCCAGAATTAATCTTCAGTTTCTGTATCTAGATTCATGGTATGAATGTTGCATGTATAACTGAGGTGTTGAACTCTCATAACTGATTTGAATAACTGCAGTTTATTTCCCTACTTGTGTTTGCGTTTGGTTAAATAAAATGTACATAATTTATTTACTCTCACGGCAATGGTTGTTTACATATACGCTGTTTACTCATTTGCTGGTGTTTGTTCAAGTGTTTGACTTTTTTCGGCTATATGCTTATGTAGTTTTTAAATTGCGTCCTTTACTTGTTTTTTTTTTTTTTTTTAACGGGGTGGCCCCCTTTCTAGCCTTGCAAACTAACACATTCTCGCACGTTGAGAGTATATATATATATATATATATATATATATATATATATATATATATAATGTGTATATATACTGTATATATATTATATATGTATATATATATTTATATATTATATATTATATATGTATATATATATTATATATTATATATTATATATGTATATATATATATATTATATATTATATATGTATATATATATATTATATATTATATTTGTATATATATACACACACGTGTATGTGTATATATTTATGTATAATTTGTATGTATGCAGATACTTAATGTGCCTTCTAACCTTTTGGTTAGTGAGCGCTTCTTACCGGCACACTTACCTCAATTCGATTCCGGATGAGGCTAAATTATTTAGGCCCATTTAAAACAAAACAGTATATCTGAGAGAGAGAGAGAGAGAGAGAGAGAGAGAGAGAGAGAGAGAGAGATGAGAGAGAGAGAGAGAGAGAGAGAGAGAGAGAGAGAGCGCTCTAGCAAAATTCATGAGCAAATCCTTCAAAACTATTATAGTTATCACTGGAGAGAAATAGGTTCTGTTACTCTTCATTTTCAAATTAAACATACACACACACACTACTTTCCTCCATAAATACTGCATTGTCAGAAACATAACTTTGGGTACGAATACTTGATGGAAAGAGACGACTTTAGTGCCGGCTGCATAGCAGATTGGATTTGGGTGCGTGTCCCTTGTTAGTCTGAGGGGCGGGGTTGTCTGGGCTGGGGGGGGGGGATCCTGATCTGCGAAAATGTTATCTATGGTTTACGAAGATTGCGACTTCATTCGTTTGCAGAAACAGAGATTTTGTTTTATATTCCCGTTGAATTAGGGAAGGTTGTAGAAACACATTTTGAGATTTTAGTAAGAAAGAGTAAAATGGGTGTGTGTATTTATTCAAAAGGTTACTTTGGAGGATTTTAAAAAGTCGTAGCCTTTAAGAACCTACAGTAGATAGAGTTCAAGTCTTATATGTCTCTCTTGATGCCCATTTTATCTCATGTGAAAAGAAGTTAATTTAATTATTTTACATGTACCTGTTTAGAGACTATTGTTCTACCTTAGGATTTAATTTCATTTAATAACGACACACACACAAACACACACACACACACACCTGTAGGCTTGCAGACCATCATCCGATCAAACCTCTGATAATATACACGAACGACCTTCAAATCGATTGAATCGATTTTAAAAGTTTATTTTTGTACATCTTTACATATCGGTGAGAAATCAGTTGCTCTGATATATTTGTATTTTAGAGAGAGAGAGAGAGAGAGAGAGAGAGAGAGAGAGAGAGAGAGAGAGAGAGAGATTTACAATCAAATGTTTCCTTGAAGGTATGTTTTCATCAAAGGCAATATCTTCTTCTTCTTCTTCTTCTTCTTCTTCTTCTTCTTCTTGACTTCTCGGCATCTGTGCAAATCCTGGCAGTGGAGAAAGTCGGGACGCGATATATATTTGCATATGTTTATGCTATTTCTTATCCCTTTTCTCCTTTTTCTTCTATGATTTTTCCAGTATTCCTTTCATGTATCTTTCTTATCTTTTGGTTTCCCAACCCTTTCTTTTCATACTTCCTTTTATGGCTCCAAGATCTTCCCCACATTTTTTTTATTTCTCTTTGTAACACCTCCATCTATTTTTACGTCTCTCTCATATTTCTTGTTATATTTTCTATTTCCCTCTCTTTCCCTTAAGGATTTTTCTCATCTGCCCAGTCTATTATGTGATGTGCATCAGGGCGGAAGTAAGAACCTAAACTAAGAAGCTGTGATATTAACAAAGTATTAAATAACATTTTTTTTTTCTTGGAACTATTGAGCTCTTGCCCCCAGGTGATGTA
>NC_090742.1:75863334-75866470 GCF_036898095.1 Palaemon carinicauda | reverse complement strand
TATATAGAAAGCCAGAATTTAATCTTTAGTCATAAAGTTATATAGAGAGCCAGAATTTAATCTTAGTCATAAAGTTATATAGAAAGCCAGAATTTAATCTTTAGTCATAAAGTTATATAGAAAGCCAGAATTTAATCTTTAGTCATAAAGTTATATAGAAAGCCAGAATTTAATCTTTAGTCATAAAGTTATATAGAGAGCCAGAATTTAATCTTTAGTCATAAAGTTATATAGAGAGCCAGAATTTAATCTTTAGTCATAAAGTTATATAGAGAGCCAGAATTTAATCTTTAGTCATAAAGTTATATAGAAAGCCAGAATTTAATCTTTAGTCATAAAGTTATATAGAAAGCCAGAATTTAATCTTTAGTCATAAAGTTATATAGAAAGCCAGAATTTAATCTTTAGTCATAAAGTTATATAGAAAGCCAGAAAGCCAGAATTTAATCTTTAGTCATAAAGTTATATAGAAAGCCAGAATTTAATCTTTAGTCATAAAGTTATATAGAAAGCCAGAACCAGAATTTAATCTTTAGTCATAAAGTTATATAGAAAGCCAGAATTTAATCTTTAGTCATAAAGTTATATAGAAGCCAGAATTTAATCTTTAGTCATAAAGTTATATAGAAAGCCAGAATTTAATCTTTAGTCATAAAGTTATATAGAAAGCCAGAATTTAATCTTTAGTCATAAAGTTATATAGAAAGCCAGAATTTAATCTTTAGTCATAAAGTTATATAGAAAGCCAGAATTTAATCTTTAGTCATAAAGTTATATAGAGAGCCAGAATTTAATCTTTAGTCATAAAGTTATATAGAAAGCCAGAATTTAATCTTTAGTCATAAAGTTATATAGAAAGCCAGAATTTAATCTTTAGTCATAAAGTTATATAGAAAGCCAGAATTTAATCTTTAGTCATAAAGTTATATAGAGCCAGAATTTAATCTTTAGTCATAAAGTTATATAGAAAGCCAGAATTTAATCTTTAGTCATAAAGTTATATAGAAAGCCAGAATTTAATCTTTAATCATAAAGTTATATAGAAAGCCAGAATTTAATCTTTAGTCATAAAGTTATATAGAAAGCCAGAATTTAATCTTTAGTCATAAAGTTATATAGAAAGCCAGAATTTAATCTTAATCATAAAGTTATATAGAAAGCCAGAATTTAATCTTTAGTCATAAAGTTATATAGAGAGCCAGAATTTAATCTTAATTCATAAAGTTATATAGAAAGCCAGAATTTAATCTTTAATCATAGTTATATAGAAAGCCAGAATTTAATCTTTAGTCATAAAGTTTATATATAGAGAGCCAGAATTTAATCTTCAGTTTCTGTATCTAGATTCATGGTATGAATGTTGCATGTATAACTGAGGTGTTGAACTCTCATAACTGATTTGAATAACTGCAGTTTATTTCCCTACTTGTGTTTGCGTTTGGTTAAATAAAATGTACATAATTTATTTACTCTCACGGCATGGTTGTTTACATATACGCTGTTTACTCATTTGCTGGTGTTTGTTCAAGTGTTTGACTTTTTTCGGCTATATGCTTATGTAGTTTTTAAATTGCGTCCTTTACTTGTTTTTTTTTTTTTTTTTTTAACGGGGTGGCCCCCTTTCTAGCCTTGCAAACTAACACATTCTCGCACGTTGAGAGTATATATATATATATATATATATATAATGTGTATATATACTGTATATATATTATATATGTATATATATATTATATATTATATATTATATATGTATATATATATTATATATTATATATTATATATGTATATATATATATATTATATATTATATATGTATATATATATATTATATATTATATTTGTATATATACACACACGTGTATGTGTATATATTTATGTATAATTTGTATGTATGCAGATACTTAATGTGCCTTCTAACCTTTTGGTTAGTGAGCGCTTCTTACCGGCACACTTACCTCAATTCGATTCCCGGATGAGGCTAAATTATTTAGGCCCATTTAAAAACAAAAACAGTATATCTGAGAGAGAGAGAGAGAGAGAGAGAGAGAGAGAGAGAGAGAGCGCTCTAGCAAAATTCATGAGCAAATCCTTCAAAACTATTATAGTTATCACTGGAGAGAAATAGGTTCTGTTACTCTTCATTTTCAAATTAAACATACACACACACACTACTTTCCTCCATAAATACTGCATTGTCAGAAACATAACTTTGGGTACGAATACTTGATGGAAAGAGACGACTTTAGTGCCGGCTGCATAGCAGATTGGATTTGGGTGCGTGTCCCTTGTTAGTCTGAGGGGCGGGGGTTGTCTGGGCTGGGGGGGGGGGATCCTGATCTGCGAAATGTTATCTATGGTTTACGAAGATTGCGACTTCATTCGTTTGCAGAAACAGAGATTTTGTTTTATATTCCCGTTGAATTAGGGGAAGGTTGTAGAAACACATTTTGAGATTTTAGTAAGAAAGAGTAAATGGGTGTGTGTATTTATTCAAAAGGTTACTTTGGAGGATTTTAAAAAGTCGTAGCCTTTAAGAACCTACAGTAGATAGAGTTCAAGTCTTATATGTCTCTCTTGATGCCCATTTTATCTCATGTGAAAAGAAGTTAATTTAATTATTTTACATGTACCTGTTTAGAGACTATTGTTCTACCTTAGGATTTAATTTCATTTAATAACGACACACACACAAACACACACACACACACACCTGTAGGCTTGCAGACCATCATCCGATCAAACCTCTGATAATATACACGAACGACCTTCAAATCGATTGAATCGATTTTAAAAGTTTATTTTTGTACATCTTTACATATCGGTGAGAAATCAGTTGCTCTGATATATTTGTATTTTAGAGAGAGAGAGAGAGAGAGAGAGAGAGAGAGAGAGAGAGAGATTTACAATCAAATGTTTCCTTGAAGGTATGTTTTCATCAAAGGCAATATCTTCTTCTTCTTCTTCTTCTTCTTCTTCTTCTTCTTCTTGACTTCTCGGCATCTGTGCAAATCCTGGCAGTGGAGAAAGTCGGGACGCGATATATATTTGCATATGTTTATGCTATTTCTTATCCCTTTTCTCCTTTTTCTTCTATGATTTTTCCAGTATTCCTTTCATGTATCTTTCTTATCTT
>NC_090742.1:75833334-75855834 GCF_036898095.1 Palaemon carinicauda | reverse complement strand
AGAGTTGTGTGGGAGAAAGGGATTAGACTCGATTGAAATTAAATGTCTTTAGGGTTAACTCTATAAGCTTAGATTGTTCCGTGTGAATATTTGCTCTGGTAACACCTTTACCTAATTTGAATAAACATTCGTATTCATACGACCCAATTAAAATACCAATCTACTTTTTACTTCCTGAGACAAATGAAATATTGATAGCATGGAAAAAGTCTTGCATAAAAGAAAAATGCAAAATTTTCAAGATTAAGGCAAAATCGTGATTACCTAGTGCCTGCAGTTTAATATTACTAAAATGACCCCCCCTCCTGTTAAGGAATGCTATTTTCCATAACAGTGTTTGTTCCATTATTCATCAAAAAAAATCATATGAACAGAAAAAAAAAGTTCACTTTATCGGGGTCATCTCCCATGAACCCGAAGTAATAACCAGAATAGATAAAAACAGCCACTCGAGGAATTTCCCCTTTTCCTTTTGAAGACCAAAGAAGGATAGGGAAGAGTGAGGGGAAAAATGCTGCGTCAGATATTATTAAGAGACGCGGTGACAGAGGGAGTATTTAGAGATTAACGGATAGGGAATCTCGATGCGTCCTTGTTTTGTTGATTTTGCCGGGATTTATTGTGTTAATTCGATGTCGTTTTTGTTGATTTTATTATTTCTATTAGTATTAGGAATTTGATGGTATCATTATTATATATATATATATATATATATAGAGAGAGAGAGAGAGAGAGAGAGAGAGAGAGAGAGAGGTATTTTTTAAGTGATGAATGTCCTTGTTGATCTTACTGGGATTTATTGTGTAAATTTGATGTCATTGTTTTTGTTTATTATTATTTCCATTATAGTCAATTTTTTTTAGCGAAGCAGATTTGCACCAACTCGCAGCGGTGCCCTTTTAGCTCGGAAAAGTTTCCTGATCGCTGATTGGTTAGAAATATTTTGTCCAACCAATCAGCGATCAGGAAACTTTTCCGCGCTAAAAGGGCACCCCTGCGATTCGGTGCAAATCTGCCTCGCTAAAGAAAAATTACTATAGTATTAGGAATTCTAATGGCATCATTATATAATCTTTTGATATTTATAGAAGTATTTTTTGAGTGATGAATGACCTTGTTGATTTTACTGGAAATTATTATGTAAATTTGATGTCACTGTTTTTGTTGATTTTATTATTATTTCTATTAGTATTAGGAATTTTAATGGCATCATTATTAAATCCTTTGGTATTTATAGAAGTATTTTTTGATTGATGAATGTCCTTGTTGATTTCACTAAGATTTACTGTGTTAATTTGATGTCATTATTAATTTTGTTGATATTATTATTATTGCTATTAGTTTTAGGAATTTTAATATTATCATTATTAATTTTTTTGGTATTTATAGAGGTATTTTTGAGTGATGAATGTATTTGTTGATTTTCATGATATTTATTGGGTTAATTTGATATTGTTTTTTGTTGATTTTATTATTATTATTGCTATAGTATTATGAATTTAATGTTATATTATTAAATTTTTGGGTATTTATAGAGGTATTTTTTTTTAGTGATGAACGTCCTTGTTTGTCGATTGGTAAGATTTATTTTGCTGTCTTTTTTATATTTTTGTTCATTGTTTCATTATTATTATTATCATTCTTGTTAATAGTTTTGGTATTTCTAGAAGTATTTTATTAAGTGATGGATTACTTTATCCTGTTATCGTTACAATATGAGATCATCGATGACACTTGGAGGAAGTCTTTGTTGACAGCAAAAATAAAAAGTGTATAATTAAACATTATTACATAATAATTATATATTTCATCAATAGTAATATGACGTATTAACGGACGCACATAGGGCAATGTACCAACTTAATTGCCGGTTTTATTTGTTTTAAAATCGTTTTATCAATTAATTTCTAATATGAGCTTTAGATATGAATAATGGTTCAGCGTGATCACCATCGTCTGGGAGATCAACTTTTTTCCTTTTTGGGGTCAAATTTACCTTTGTTCTTAATGCAATTTAAGACATTTTCAGATATCGCGGAAGTTTGATTTTTTTTTTCTTTTTTGGGGTGGTTTAATATCAAGGTATCTTTTGTGATTATCATCAATTTGCGTGATTAAACTTTACGAGTTAGGGGTAACCGAGAGTGACAAGTAGAGCTAAATGAGAGAGAGAGAGAGAGAGAGAGAGAGAGAGAGAGAGAGAGAGCTCTCTCTGCGTTTGGTTATACTTAGGGTAATAAGAAACGAATAGGGGTGGTGTAGTTATCAAATAGGTAACAAGTGAGATTGTATATACTATATATATATATATATATATATGTATATATAATGTATATAGTGATAAAGGAAAGTTAAATAGAGAAAAAGGGAAATTAGTGAATAGAAAATTTTTTTAAACAATATATGGGGATGATTGAGGTGTATAGAAAAAAAGAGAAAATAGTGAAGGAAAGAAAATAAAAATTTTAAACAATCTACAAAAGTATTGGTAAAGGAGGGGAGTAAATCTGCATAATAATTAGGGGTAAAACACAGAAAGAGAGAGAGAGAGAGAGAGAGAGAGAGAGAGAGAGAGAGAGAGAGCCGTGCCAAGTAATTAAAAGGGAATGTAAAAGCAATTTTGACTTCAATGGTGCTGTAAAAATTGTAATGACCGCCGACCCTCTTTGTAATAGAACCATTCTGTCAGCCGTGTAATGAATTATTTTTAACCTTTCGGGCGTAATCACGGTTAAATTCGCAGGTTAGTTAACAGCGGGGTTATTTTGACCTTTATGCTGCAAGGTCGAAGATTTGGTTATCTTGGCTTCGCTGATATCGATGAAAGGGTTAAGCACGCAGCAAATTTGACCTTGGGGTTCTGCTGTGCTTATTTAAACGAAAAGTTAACCGAGAATGACGTCACAGTGAATATTTACCCAAAGGGTTGCTGAGAAAGTTACGTCACGACGATGATATTTTCGATGATGAGGTCAAGATGGTTACTTGAGCAGCTGACCTTGGTCACTTCTGCAGCTGACCTGGGTCTTTTGAAGCTGACCTGGGGCACGTTTGCATGTGACCGGGGGTCACTTTTGCAGCAGACCTGGGTCAATATTGCAGCTGACCTGGGTCAATATTGCAGCTGACCTGGGTATCTTTTGAAGCTAACCGTGGTCACTTTAGTATGTGACCGTGGTCACTTTTGAAACTGACCTGGGGCACTTTTGAAACTGACCTGGGTCACTTTTGCAGCTAACCTGGGTCACTTTTGCATGTGACCGTGGTCACTTTTGAAACTGACCTGGGTCGCTTTTGAAACTGACCTGGGTCGCTTTTGGAACTGACCTGGGTCGCTTTTGAAACTGACCTGGGACGCTTTTGCAACTGACCAAGGTCACTTTTGCAACTGACCTAACATATATTTGTTTCGTATTTTTGAGTGATGTTGAGGGCTGGTTCAAATTCATAGATGAACTGACACTGGGTCAAATTTGACTTTATAATTGCCGCCAAGATAAAAAATATTTGAGAATGGGCACATAGTTATCTCAATGTTGGTGTTTGCTACAATTTTATAATCGGAGATGAATTGAAAACTAGCTAATACGTATCTATTACATGTATACTTTCATAAAGTGACTTAATTTATCACCAGATATATAGACAAGGTTAAGTTCAATGAGAAACCGATAGCGTTATGATATTGACCGAAAATTCATGGCCAGGTCGTTTTCCTTTGAGGAAGTGACTTCAAAGTAATATTGATTAGTTGTTTTGAAAGGGTAATTTTCAGGTCTAAATCTACCTCTTGTTAGATTTCTGGGCAACATCGTACCATAGAAAATTATGCAACTTCATGCCAATAAAAATTTTGCAGATTAAAAAAAGAATTTGAAAGTAAATTAAATAAAAGAAAATGTATTAAAATATAGTAAGGATATTTTACGCTTCCTTTCAAGGAGAAATACCGGCCTTGCACGTCAGGAAGAAACCTTAAGATAACCAGAGTAATGAATTTTGTAAAGCCCAATGTATGTTTGTGTATATATTTATATATAATATATTTATGTATATATTTATATTTATCATATATTACATATCATATATATATCATATATATATATTATATGTTATGTATGTATATATATTTGTATTTATATCATTGTTATATATATATATATATAATATATTGTATATTGTATATTATATATGTTATATATTGTTATATATTATATATACATATATATATATATATATATATATATATATATGTGTGTGTGTGACGGAATGGTACCTAAGAGTTTCATGATATCTCTTTCAGGTGGAGGAATACTTAAACTGTGGCAATCTAACTTTCTGGGTCTTCAATAAGAATAAACCCACTTCATCTTGCATCAAAATACAACATGCAACCTTAATTTAAAAGAAAATAATTGATTCTATTGCGATTTTATATAAGGAAATGGAAGTCTGGAGATGCACTTTAAACTCTTATTTCCAACTTTAAATGTTTTTAAAAGTTAATGCGATTGTTACCTTAGATAGATAGATAGATAGATGAATAGATAGAATGAAGGAAGATCAAGAGTAACGAAACGCTCATCAAGAGGTATAATAAAACCATCCGGGGAATCTAGGTTGAGGGGAGGGAATCGATGTACGAGGGGAAATTATTTATAAAAAAAATTGTGCGAGGGGAACTGATCAAGGTGAAAGAACCTCGAGAGAGAGAGAGAGAGAGAGAGAGAGAGAGAGAGAGAGAGAGAGAGAGAGAGACTTTTTCTATATTTTTCGGGAATGTCTATTTTTAGCATAAGTTTTGTGACCTTGTTCGAATTTTCAATCTCGTCGACCATTTTCTCCCCAGTTACAATTGTCATCATACTTTGATCAATATAATACTCATTATGTTTTAGGTAATCCTAAATCATCTTGGCATAATTTCAAGTTATAAGCAACCTTTAAAGCTATGCATTGTTGCTTAGCATATTTAAATATTTCTTTACTTTCCACCACCTATAATCATAATCATAATGAAAATATCAATTCTGAAATTTTTTCCTCATGGTTATTGTTTACCCCCTTATATTCTCTCTCTCTCTCTCTCTCTCTCTCTCTCTCTCTCTCTCTCTCTCTCTCTCTCTCTCTCTCTCTCTCATTTGTTCCACGATTTTCTTGGCATGTTCTTCCCTCCCCTTCTTTTGATTTTACTTATATTTTTGTCCACAGATTATCTCTCCTTCGATCCACCCTCCGTTTAATCTGCCCTTCTTTTTACGTCCGTTCTCACCTTTCTTTATCTAGTATTGATAAATTAATCTCTCTCTCTCTCTCTCTCTCTCTCTCTCTCTCTCTCTCTCTCTCTCTCTGCGTCAGAACGAGAGTTAGAGAAGTTGTAGGGAAATTTTGGATGAAATAGCTAGACTTCGAAGAAGTTTTAGGAAAGTTTGCTAGACCAGAAGAGGTAAAAGGAAACGCGAAGAAAGAGATGGTGATAGTGATGATGATGATGATGATGATGATGATGATGGTAGTGGTGGTGGTGTTATATAATGATATATAACAGTAAGATGTGAAATTCAGTTATGTTTGAAAATGTCAAATGTTAGTGATTAAAATGTTCCAGATGACCATGAAAGAAGAAATATTTTGTAGGATGATGGCTAAAAATATATCTTCTAAAAGAACTAAAGAAAAATTACAACAATCAAACCAAAATTATATGGTATAGTAACTGAAACTATGGCCTTCTTTTTTTTTTATTGATTTATTGAAATTATTTTACCCTCTTAGAATCATTGAATCTAAAATCGTTCTGTAAGTTGTTGTAAACATTTTTTTTTATTCCATTGACTTCTTTTATGAATAAGGTTACGCCTTAAAATATGATTTTACTATTTCTACCGAAGCGACTTGGTTGACTTGTAAGATGGAATTTGATGAATATGTATATTTATGCATGATATACTTTAAAAAGAAACTTATTTCTTTACTTTACTATTTGAAGACGGTATAGTGCACGAGAGTTTACACCATTGTGTTGCCTCCATCAGCCAAGTATTTGCAAATTAAGTAAATCCTGCATTATTTTCGGTGAATGTCTGACGAGCCAAAGCGTAGATATTAAAACCCATAAAACAAAAATATGACCCCCCCCCCCCCTTTGTATGTGGTACAGTCAGGAGTCTTCACTGAAAGAGGTAAATTCGGACCAGGTTCTGTTTGCATCTCGCCTTTTGTGCAGATTAAAAGGCACGTAATAAAGATTTAAAGCCCACTCATGAAGGACCGAGGCAAGGGACAGTAACATTGCCCTAGCAAGCAGGACAATGCCTTAGAGACTGACCATATATACATAAGATCAGCGCTCAAGCCACTTCTCCACCCAAGCTAGTACCAAGGAGGGCCAAGCAATGGCTGCTAATGACTTAGGAGATAAACCTGTAGGCTCCCCAAACCCCCCTTCCTTACCTCACAAGGATGGAGATGTTACAGCGATCAAAGGAACTAACGAGTCTGAGCGGGACTCGAACCCCAGTCTGGGGATCACCAGTCAGGGACGTTACCATATCGGCCACCACAACAATGAAACTCAACTCTTCCAAGAAGCTCAAAGAATGCCCCCCCCCCCCCCCCCCTCTCTCTTTGCTGGTGAAGCAGACCTGAAGACCAGGCCATGCGAGACTCGTTGTATACGGGATTGAAACCTCATTAATGTGAACCGGCGGTGGGATGACTCCGGGTGCAGAGTGAACGATGAATTTGGGAAGTCCTGTTACGGCCATTGACAGGTTAATGAATTTGACCAAACTTATCAAAGAATGGAATAGAATTTAATATTTATTTATACTTTGTTTTATGATGGCATGTGTGTTGAGGTAAGTTGTATTTTTCGTAATCGCGAAGCTGCCTTTGATTCTACGATGTTGAATCACATATATTTTAAAGTCCTCTTATAAATTAAATCGTGAAAAGTATACCATCGCAGTGAAATTTTACTCCATTCGTTATAGAATACTCTATGCTGTCTAAATATTTAAAACACATGGCTGTATATTTCAGCTATAACCTACAGGTAATATCTCCTTGAATATGCGGGTTTCGACGGTACCCTTTTGAGATAAGGTCGCTGGACCTGTGTGTTTCTCTAGGCGACCCAACATTGTCAATTGCTAAACAGATTCTCTATTGGATTCTGCGCCAAGAGACATAAATTGCATCACCCGTCCGGGATAGATTTTGGAACTACAGATAAGGGGATGAAATTGGCAGCCAGTTGAGTTGTGTATGTGTGTGTGTGTGTATGTATGTATGTATGTATATATATGTATATATATATTTATTTATTTATTTATATATATTATAAATATGTACTATTTGTTTATTATTTATTATAATTATTATTATTATTATTATTATTATCATCATCATTATTAGTAATGGGAGTGTCATGAATACCTTAAATAAATATGGCCTTTTCTGGATGAGAGTAACCCCAAAATAACAAAAGCCTAATTGTACTCTGCAATGATTTATTATTATTATTATTATTATTATTATTATTATTATTATTATTATTATTATTATTATTATTATGCAGACCGTAATATATATAGTTCCTAAAAACATAGCCGCTTTATTATTATTATTATTATTATTATTATTATTATTATTATTATTATTATTATTATTATTATTATTATGCAGACCGTAATATATCATATAGTCCCTAAAAACATAAGCCCCTTTTCTGGCTTCGAGTAACCAGAACCCACAAAAGTTCAGGCAACTTCGCCGTAGGTTCCAAACTCATTCCCGTGATCAAAGGAAGGCGGTAAATGTCTTCCAAGAGTCATCAAACAGCCAGGAAATTAATGGAATACTCGATCTGCAAACCCTTCTCTTCCCCCTCCCCCTCCCCCCTTCTTCACTTTCTGGTGCATATAATACACTTTAAAGATTTTGAGAGAGAGAGAGAGAGAGAGAGAGAGAGAGAGAGAGAGAGAGAGAGAGAGAGCAAGCAATCTTTTCAGATGCATGTCAATATAAGAGAGAGAGAGAGAGAGAGAGAGAGAGAGAGAGAGAGAGAGAGAGAGAGAGAGAGAGCAATATAATAAATGTTTAATTTTCAGATGCATATCAGCATAATTGAGAGAGAGAGAGAGAGAGAGAGAGAGAGAGAGAGAGAGAGAGAGAGAGAGAGAGAGAGAGAGAGAGAGCAATATAATAATGTTTTCTTTTCAGATGCATATCAGTATAATTGAGAGAGAGAGAGAGAGAGAGAGAGAGAGAGAGAGAGAGAGAGAGAGAGAGAGAGAGAGAGAGAGAAACCTTGAAAATACAACCAGCTTTTTTTATAATTCCAACTTTGATGATATCGCTCCCGTTTGTGAAGTATTTATGTACATATCTGATAAATTTATTTGTTGAATTTAATAATGACAGATCTTTAAAAAACCAACTATATAATAAGTGTTTGTTTAGGTGGCACTATCCTGGATAAAAGCACCTCTTGAGTGAAGAAATGGAGTTGATTATTGTTTGAATATTTTTCTCCAGAAAATTAATCTCTTGTAATATTGTTTCTGGGATATTTCAATCAAAATGATACAAAAAGTTTTGAAGAAATTTCCTTACATTATTTGAACTACGGCGCGATGCACGATGCTTCAAATTTTTGTACTGTGCAAGCTATGGAATAGTCTATTAATTATTACTTGCTAAGCTACAACCCTAGTTGGAAAAGCAGATGCTATAAGCCTAGAGGTCCCAACAGAGAAAATAACCCAGTGAGGAAAGCAAACGATGAAAAATAAAATATTTTAAGGACAGTAACATTAAAATAAATATATAGAAAAAGTTCTCCTATATATACTATGATAGTGAAAGTGAGTCTTTTTTCCTTGCAATAATAAGTGCTTTTTATTGCACAACATTGCACAATCGTCTTGCAAATTTAATTGTTTACTGGTGTTTGACGAGACTTTTAGTAAATCTCGAAAACCATTTACTTTTTTATATAACATATCTACAAGTTTCTACTGTATCGTTATTTTGTGGCCACTTATTATTATTATTATTATTATTATTATTATTATTATTATTATTATTATTATTATTATTATTATTATTATTATTAGCTAAGCTACAACTGGAGCTGGAAAAAATGGGTGCTATAAGCCCAAGGGGTCTCAACAGAAAAAAATAGCCTAGTGATGAAAGAAAATAAGTAAATGAACTAATAATGAATCATGTATATAAAATATCTTGAAGATTGGTAACAACGTCAAAACAATATGTTATATATAAACAATGGAGGGAGACCCATGTCAGCCTGTTCAACATAGAAACATTTGCTGCAAGTTTAAACTTCGGAAGTTCAGATTAAATTGTTTGTGTCAAGTCGTTTTCTTTCTTGAGGATACACTTCAGTACACTATTCTATCGGTTTCCTTATTTCCTTTCCGCACTGGACTATTTTCCCTGCTGGAACCCTTGGTCTTGTAGCGTCCTGCTTTTCCATTTAGGGGTTTAGCCTACCTAATAATAATAATGATGATATTGATATTATTGATATTAATATTATTATTATTATTAATTTATTATTATTATTATTATTATTATTATTATTATTATTATTATTATTATTATTATTATTAATATTAGTATTTATATTGATATTATTATTATTTATATTGATATTATTATTATTTATATTGATATTATTAATATTAATTAATATTAATATAATTAATATTAATAATATTAATATTATTATTATTATTATTATTATTATTATTATTATTATGAATATTATTATTAATAATAATTGATAATTAATAATAATAATTAATAATGATTGATAGAAATAATTAGTAATTACTATTCAATAACTATTATCTTTATTATTAGGAAAGTCACTCCACAATCTGGTCACGTTATTTTACCGTAAATCAAAGATTTAAACTGATAAAGAGATAAGTAAAAATGTCGTTAAGTAAAAATGTCGTATCTCCTAAATGGAATGATTTCGCAGCTTCATCAAAGAAATTACTTCAGTTAAGATTCATTATATGATTCCATTGTTTTTTCCCCATAAATAATACATATTTAATATTTCCTCGTCTCTTTGTTTTGCCCGTTCACTCCCCATGACAAACAATCGATTTTTAAATTGCTGTATTGTTTCATTCTTGTATGAATTGGAGAGTGTCTTTTTGCTATTTTATATTTTAAGATTTTATTTTTTAAGACATTCAGTGGAGGTGTTTCCTTGAATGTGGAAATTGTTGTTAATATTATTATTATTATTATTAATATTATTATTATTATTATTATTATTATTATTATTATTATTATTATTATTATGCTTCATTCTTGTATGAATTGGAGAGTCTCTTTTTGCTGTTTTCTATTAAAATGTTATTTTTTAGGACATTCAGTGGAGGTGTTTCCTTGAATGTGGAAATTGTTATTATTATTATTATTATTATTATTATTATTATTATTATTATTATTATTATTATTATTATTATTATTATTATTATTATTATTATTATTATTATTATTATTATTATTACGTTTTCACGAACCTCCATTGCACAATCTCACGCGTCATCAGAGGTGATATAAATTTTTATTATTTTCCATCCTATTTGATGAATATATTTATTCTTTCCTCTCTTTGTAAGTGGCTCCACTTTTTATCCTGCGTTTGCATTGTTCTGCGAGAAACAATGGCAGAACCGAAAATTCTTTTTATTTTCTTTGTGTCCATTTTTTTTCTTTTGTTTTTTTCCTAGTTGACCTCGATTCCTTGCAAATGAAACGGAAAACTTTGGGATTTTACTTAGCTTTTCCCCCATTTGACTTCTTCCGGGGTAAAGCCATATGGGAATAAAAATTATTTTGATATTCCATTTTTATATCACGTATTTATTGGCCTTCATATTCTCCGTGTAGATTTTACATATGAGTAGGATTTTTTTCTTTTCTTTTCACCCGAGGCAAAAAAAATCTCCGGTTAGAACAAGGAAATTATTATTATTATTATTATTATTATTATTATTATTATTATTATTATTATTATTATTATGAACATTTTGAAAATATGGCATAATCTAATGGAGCTGTTCACACTACGGTTCGGTCATCGTTCGTCTTTCGTACGGTTTTCGTTCGTCTTTCGTACGGTTTTCGGCTCGGATACGTTTGGAAGAAATCTCCGACGAACGTAACTTATGCTTAACCTCACCGCTCAGATCGGCGTCAATGACCTTCGATGTCAGGATGCTAGAAAACTACAAATCATTCCTTCATTTATTCATTCATTCACCGCTCAGAGATAGGTATCGGTTTCTACCAACGTTGTATTTTCGGGGAGGACTTCATATTGAACACTCTTCATTAACATGACATTGCCTACTACTAGAGCACAAATGAGTGACGAGTGGTTGATAGATTTAAAGTATCTGGAAAAGTAATACTTTTACTCTCTTTTCACCTTTTATAATTCACCTATTATTATTATTATTATTATTATTATTATTATTATTATTCTCGTTATTATTATTATTATTCATTATTATTATTGTTATTATTCATTATTATTATTATTATTATTCATTATTATTATTATTATTATTCATTATTATTCATTATTATTATTATTCATTATTATTATTATCATTATTATTAATGGTTATTGTTATTGTTATTATTTATTATTTTATTATTTATCATTGTGTAATAGAATATTTATTGAATGTTATCATTTGTATAATAAAGTTTTTAGCGAATAATATTTGTGTACTTAAGTTTTGATTGAATAACTTAGTCAGCTTGGTACTGCTAAGCCGAGGCAAACCGCCTTGAGCAGTCTCTTTTCAGTTTCCTGAAGTAAATAATTGAATTTGAATATTGACATCTTAAAGTTTGGGTAAAACTATTTCATCGTCCTTTAATACTTTAAAAAAAAAATAAAAAAAAGAGTCCAGCAGTGTTCCTTAGACTCCCTCTTCATCTGGCTCTTGTGTACCCACTCTCTCCACTACTTATTGGTAGACTCTTTCCTCCTCATTATCTAGAAGTAATGCTATTGCAACGAGCTGCTTTAGAATAATTCAATTTGGCGCCATATCGGAGCAATAACTGTATCCGGGCTGAACGTGTCCGAAACGTATAGCCTGAACGCAGTGGCATTTTGCTTGAACGTAAATGAGCACAGTGACATTTTGCCGGAAGGTAAATAAACGGAATGAAATTTTACTGGCACATAAATAAACAGAATTACATTATGCTGACACGTAAATGAACGCAGTGACATTATGCTGGTACGTAAATGAACACAGTGACATTTTGCTGGCACGTAAATGAACGCAGTGACATTTTGCTGGCACGTAAATGAACGCAGTGACATTCTAATTGAACGTAAATGAGCGTTGTGACATTTTGCCGGCACGAAAATGAACGCAGTGACATTTTGCTGGCACGTGAATGAACACATGAACACACTGACATTTTTCCGGTACGTAAATGAACGCAGAGAAATTTTGTCGGCACGTAAATGAACGCAGTGACATTTTGCCGGCACGTAAATGAACGCAGTGAGATTTTGCCAGCACTTGAATGAGTGCAGTGACATTTTGGCAGCACGTGAATGAGTGAATGAGTGCAGTGACATTATGCCGGCACGTAAATGAACGCAGTGAGATTTTGCCAGCACTTGAATGAGTGCAGTGACATTTTGGCAGCACGTGAATGAGTGAATGAGTGCAGTGACATTATGCCGGCACGTAAATGAACGCAGTGAGATTTTGCCAGCACTTGAATGAGTGCAGTGACATTTTGGCAGCACGTGAATGAGTGAATGAGTGCAGTGACATTTTGCCGGCACGTAAATGAACGCAGTGAGATTTTGCCAGCACTTGAATGAGTGCAGTGACATTTTGGCAGCACGTGAATGAGTGAATGAGTGCAGTGACATTATGCCGGCACGTAAATGAACGCAGTGAGATTTTGCCAGCACTTGAATGAGTGCAGTGACATTTTGGCAGCACGTGAATGAGTGAATGAGTGCAGTGACATTTTGCCGGCACGTAAATGAACGCAGTGAGATTTTGCCAGCACTTGAATGAGTGCAGTGACATTTTGGCAGCACGTGAATGAGTGAATGAGTGCAGTGACATTATGCCGGCACGTAAATAAACGCAGTGATATTTTGCTGGCACGTGAATGAACACCGACATTTTTCCGGTACGTAAATAAACGCTAAAACTTTAGCGTGCACGTAAGTGAACGCAGTGACATTTTGCCGGCACGTAAATGAACCATATCCATTCGGAAAGGAACTGAACAGTGTGAATCGGCCCTATATATGGCTTATTCAATCTTGTTGTGTTAGTATGGAAAAAAATTGGTTGTCCAATTAAAAGGAACCAGTGAGAAGCAATGCTGCTCTGAACAATTAACTTTTCTAGAGATATTGTACATTAATCGTTGTTAGTACAATTGCCAATACGATATCTTATTGGAATACTGGTAAACCAAGTCCTAAGGAGATTTCACGTTGCAATATTGATGCAAATAACTGCTTAGTGGATATTGCATAGTAATACAAGACAAAACTGGTAAGGAGTCCAATGGTATCTAACAACTGGGGATTTTTTTTTTTTTTTTAGTCAATCACTAATAGCTGGGCTAATGGAATTTTATACACCAACATATGTAAAAAAAAAAAAGTATGAACGGATCTTATACGGCAAATAGTAGCCTAAAGTACATTTTATTAAAGCAAACCACTATAACTCCAATATTGTAGATTTCTTAAGCAATTAAAACGAAAATTTTCGGAGATTTACTAAAGTGTAGGCCTACAACACATTCGTTATTATATTTCAAGAGCTTTGTCTACAACAATACCTCAATATCCTCCCGAGCAAATCTACATTGCGTTCTGGAGTCGAGAATTTACGACCAACCCCGGGTAATGATCGTCCATGAGCCCCATAAAAAAAGGGTCCCATGGGATATATAAAGTGTCCCTACTCCTTTCCTCATTTTGATTTCTCTTTTTCTTCTATTTGGATCTTTTTTTTTTCAGCCCCCTTAATTTAACACAAATCATACTCTTGTTTGCATTTCTGTATCATGGTCGTCATATCTGTCATCTGTCTGTTTACATTTAAATAGCAATTTATTCGCCACTTAATTCTAATAGTCATGCCTTCTCTATCATGAAGCTCTATACTACACCGTATTTGAAGTTTTATTCCAGCTGTGACCATGTTGTGGAATTATTTTCCTAGCCAGGTAGTTGAACCGGCGGAACTTCGAAGTTTCAAACTTGCACCTAATGTTTTTATGTTGAACAGGCTGACATTTCTCTATTTATAGTTTATATATGAAAAATATGTTTTGATGCTGCTAGTGTTCATGAAATATTTTATAATTGTTCATTACTTGTCTAGTAGTTTATTTCCTTATTTCCTTTCCCCCACTGGGCTATGTTTTCCTTGTTGGAACCCCTTGGGCTTATAGCATCCTGATTCTCCTCTTACGCCTATTGACGCAAAGGGTCTAGGTTGGATTTCACCAGTCGTCTCTATTTAGAACTTTTAATTCAACACTTCTCCATTCATCATCTACTTCGGGCTTCATAGTCTGCATCCATGTAGGCCTGGTTCTTCCAACTCTTCTAGTGCCTTGTGGAGCCCAGTTGAACGTCTGGTGAACTAATCTCTCTTAGCTAGTAATAATAATAATAATAATAATAATAATAATATTTATTCTCAAAAATGTGGTTACGCTGACTCCCGGTTTTCCTCGCTCGTCGTCAGCAGCATCCTGGCTTCAATGTCTTCAGTGTCACCCGCGGTATGTTTAATGATCAGATATGCGTCGTCGCTCGTTACCGCTCTTTGTATAATCGCAATTCTTGCTTCGAGAAAAATAACGCATTGAATATTGATAGTGATTTCCGATGCAAATCTCCATTTAAAACTTGGGCATCGATCCCGCCGGCTTTCTTGTCTCCTGGTAAAAGAGTATGGGAGAGAAAAGACGAGATGAAAGAACGAGGGAGATGATGGTAAGAGAGAGAGAGAGAGAGAGAGAGAGAGAGAGAGAGAGAGAGAGAGAGAGATAGAGAGAGAGACCTTGGCAAGTAGACGTGAAGAGGGAAGGAGATTGCTGTAGTTGAGGGCGTTGAGTAAAGATGAGGTCGTGTTAAGGAAGGGAAGCAGGCAGGTTGACAAAGATGGAAGAGGAGGAAATGGGGAAAGAGACAAGGAAGGGCTGAAGGTGAATATATACATCTAAAAATAGATGAAATACCTCGAGCAATATTGAATGGAGAAGCAAGATTACGGGTAAGCGTGGGACGTTAGGCAGATAAAGGGAAAGAAGACGAGAGAGAGAGAGAGAGAGAGAGAGAGAGAGATCCGTAAAAATAAGAAAGAGTAGTGAAGTTAAAAACCGGATAAGGTCGAGGCAGTGTGTGTGAGGGATCCAAAAATAAAACAAAGGATACAGAAGAGGATTGAGTAGATACTTCACTCGCAGCCAAAGGAGAGTTCAAAAGTTGTCGTTAACCTTCTCCGGAGGGAGAGGGGAAGGCATAAAGATGGAAGAGTTTGCGATGGAGAAAGGAAAGCGGAGGGGGGGGGGGGAGAGGAACTGGCGTTGGAAATGGAAAGGGCGATCAAGAAAGAAGGGAATAAGAAAAAAAAAAATCATATAAAACTAAAGGGTTGTGGTGGCCTGGTGATAGTCAGACTGGGGTTCGAGTCTCACTCAAACTCGTAAGTTTCTTTGGTCACTGCAGCCTCACCATCCTTGTCAGCTAAGGATCGGGGTTTTGGAGGAGCTTATAGGTCTATCTGCCGAGTCATCAGCTGCTATTGTTCTTGGGCGCTGATCATATGTAATATGGTCAGTCTGTAGGGCATTGTCCTGCTTGATAGGTCAATGTCACTGTCCCTTGCCTTTGTCATTTATGAGCGGCCTTTAAACCTTTAAAGAAAAAAAGTGAATAAAAACACCAAGTTAAAATTTTAGAAGAAACTCCCACCCGAAAGAAACGAGATGTAACTGTGTTTATTTCATGTATAAAGATTGTTTCATTTAATTATTAACTGTAGTTTCGAATTCCATGTAATTGAATGCTCATATAATCAATTTAGATTTGGTTATACCCTATTCATCACCAATAAATGACATTAGGTCAAAAGAATGGGATGCCCGTGATTTATAATAAGCTCTCAAAAAGCCTTGTTGGAATAAACTTTACTCGTTTATGCTCTTATCTCTAGACTGATATAGATTTACAATTTTGAAGTATGTTTTGACTTACTGGGTATATTGAAATGGAATTCTTATATATATATATATATATATATATATATATATATATATATATATATATATATATATATATATATATATATATATATATATATATAGTGGTGAGAAGTAAATTTTGTCTAGATCTAAGGAAAGGAGAAAATAATTTTTAAATAGAAAATTAACACTACTGTAATAAAAGAAATTCTGATTAGATTAACAATGCATACTAGGTACTCCCAGCTACATGATGAAATGAAGAAAATATGAACAGCAACCTAACAAACTCTCTACTGGCACCAGCACAGGAGATAGGTGGAAAATTTCCAAAAGAAGATCAGGGAAACTATCTGAAACCACCGAGAATCTAATAACGAAAAGATTGGAGGTGAAGGTAAAATCCAAGAGAAATGGATGTAGAATCGGCTGAACTATCCAAAATAAGAAACAAGAAAACCAAAACATTCGTAAAGACAATCGGACTAAGAGAGCAGACAGGCTTTAGACATGGGTATTCAACAACTGACCATATCCATATAATTAGGCCGCTAATGAAACAATTCAACAAAAGTATGACGAACCACTATGTATGGCATTTTATAGACTGATAACGTCTTTGAATCTGTCAGCTTCAGCAGTAATGAAAGCCCTTCACAGACAAGGAATAAATTGATCTTCTGTTAGAACACTTGAAGATACCTATATGCGAAGTACAACGATTTCAAGACTACATAAATATTGAAAATTTCGATTGAGAAAGGAGTTAGACAGGGAGAACTGATCTCTCTAAGTTATTCACAGCGTGGCTAGAAGTTTTTAAGAATTTAGATTAAGAAAATGCAAGAATTAACTTTAAAGGGGAATACCTTGACAACTTAATGTTTGCAGAGGGCATAGTTCTGTTTAGTGAATCATGAGAAAAAGTAATAGAAGATTTGAATAGAGAAAGGAGAATTGTAGGACTGAAAATGAATGAATAAAACTAGGATAATGTTTAATGAAAATGCAGAGACAACAAATAAGAGTTACTGACGTACCTCCTAGAAATTGTTATTGAATATACGGACTTAAAACAAACAGTGTTTTCCCAGGACATGTGACGGAAATGAAAAGAAGCATAAGCATAGGCTGGAGAGTTTTTGGTGAAATAAAGATAAGATTATGAAAGTAAAATTCCACTTTCTCTTAGAAGAAAAGTATTTAATCAATGGTCCTACCAGTTACTTTAGCATCAGAAACTCAGGAGCCTTACTAAAGCTTCAAAACGTAGGTAGTTACAAATCAATGACCTCTGGAAAGAATAATGATGGGAATAACTCTTAAGAGGCAGAAAAAGAACAACTTGGATAAGAGAGTAAATAGAGAATATTGTAACCTGTAACAAAAATAAATGGACATGGGCATGGCATATATTGATAATTGACAAGAATAAAAGAATGTGTCACTAGAGATTACAAACTAAACAGAGGAAGGAAAAGAAATCTAAATTCTATATATTAACTATTATAGAATTTTAAAAAATTATGAATAGAAAAAAAAATATTCCAACATGGACATGGCATATATTGAAAATTGACAAGAATAACAATGTGTCACTAGAGATTACAAACTAAACAGGGGAAGGAAAAGAAGTCTAAGTTCTATAAATTAACTATTTTATAATTTTTTTTAAATTATGAAGAAAAAAAAAATATTCTGAACTGCAAATATTTAGGAATCGTATTGCAGCCTTGGCTGCAGAGGTCGATTCAGCCGTGGCTATTAATTAAGAGCCATCATACCTCCTCGTAATTCCATCCCTCGCCTAGTAATTACTGACCTTTTAATGGCATTTAGAAAACGTGAGAAAACAGGAAAAAAAATATAAATAAAAATCATATCGGAGTTTACAGGGATAGGTGGGGTGTTTATCTTCTATTTTAAAAAGGATTTATTTTCTTTGCACATCATTAAAAGGATTAGAGAAACGAAACATGATTTTTTTTTTTTTTTTTTTTTTAGGGAGGTGGGTTTTTTCTTTTTTTTTCTTGAGGGAGGGAGATATTCTTAGGTAATTTTTACAACTTTGAGAAAATAAAACGAAACGAATTTTAGTAGAGTTTTTGGGGGCTTTCTTAACAAAATAATATTTTTGGGCTGTATTGTGATGATTCAAATATTTCTTTCTTGGGTCAACACAAGAGTGAAATTCTAAATAATATGCAGCCGTCACTCTATTGGGTTTTTATTGTTTTAACCTGTATTCATAACATAGATGGAACTCGAAACTATAAATATAACGAGCGCGTCATAAACTGAATGTATTTTGTCTTAAATATCCTTTTTATTGGGGGGGGGGGGATGTCTAATAAAAGTTATTAAAGTGAAATAAGAATTAGCATCAGTCTTATCATTGGAAGTATATTTCTGATGTTGATTATTTTGCGATAACTTCGATACAAAACGTTTTATGTGTAACTGGTAAGAAACGGGAAATTTTGACTCCTAAAATATTTCTTTTTAATTTTTTAAAAATAAAATAAATCCCTCTTTTAATAACTGATATTTTAATGTTACTTTTACGTATTTTGAAAGAATAATTCGCCTGAACAACTAAAATGGATAAAATTAGTCAAAGCTCTAAGATAAATATAACTTTTTTTGAAGATTATTTTTTCTTATCAGAACAACATTGTCATAAACAGAAAAAAAAAAATCTTGATGGAGAGTGTCTCTTGGAGGCCAGTTAGGACCATCCCCCATCCCCACCACTCACCCCTCTGGTCGGGTAGGAACGGGAAGTTGAGATTTTGGGGCGTAGGGGGTCGCGGTGTAAGGGGTGAGAGAGAGAGAGGGGGGGGGGGGAGGGCAAAAGAAAGTTAGACAGGAAGGGGAGAAGAAGGGAGATCTTCTGTACGAGGTGGACATATAAGACATCGATTTCATCCAAGCAATGGAGTTCCAGGAGAGGAAGACAAGAAGATAGGGAGAGAAAGAGAATAACAGAGTATGATAGGAACGATATATGAGGGAATTATGATAATAATGATCATGATAATCATTGCAGCATAGGATCGAGTTAAAATGAACCAAATCGGACGGGAGTGGTCATTGATCTGAAGCAATTTTATCCTAGCCTCTGGATTAACTTTGCTTGGTGCTCTCTGTATCAGAAGCTCGTCCAAAGTAAGATGCTTCTGAAGAAAAAAGGTTTTACTTAGAGATACACAATTATAGAAAAGAGTTGTGCTCATCTCGGTTATATGATAGGAGGCAAGTATGTGTGTATATATATGTATATATGTATATATATATATATATATATATATATATATATATATATATGTATGTATATGTATATATATATAGTGTATATATATATACTGTATATGTATGTATGTATGTATGTATATATATAATATATATATATATATATATAATATATATATATATATAATATATATATATATATATGTATATATGTAATAAATGAAATAGTTAATTATTACATGTTTAAAACACATGACTTAATGTCATTGTGGATGAAGATGCTAGCGTGAGATTTGCTGTAGTCATATAAAATCATAAACAGGATGTACTTTGCAGCCTCGGCAATGTAACATTTTTCTGAAACGTCAACACAAATGCATAGCATGTGAAAGATTGTGTCGTCACCGGATGCAGGTGTCTTCCGAGAAAGAATGTAAAGTTTCCATATTGTGTTTAAATGCTAAGACAACTAAGCATACGATATCTGTGATATCGATAATTTAGGCAGTTCATATCTATACTTCACCTGAATTGGTCATCCGACCAAACCAGCTCCACTCCTGTGATGGAGATGTTTAACACTGTTGTTTTTAGAGAATAAATCACTTTTAAAGTTACTAAGATGAACTTTATTTTCAAGACTTAACATATTAAACAACACATACTCAATGTGTGCTTATAACAGTAGCACACTAATATATATATATATAGTTTATATATATAAATATATAAATGCAGTGTATATATATACAGATATATATACAGTATATGTATATATATGTGTATATATCTGTATACAATATATATATACACTGTATATATAGTGTGTATATATATATATATATATATATATATATATATATATATACAGTGTATGTATGTGTATATATATGTATTCAGTGTTTATATATATATATATATATATGTGTGTGTGTATATATATATATATATATATATATATATATATATATACAGTGCATATATATGTATATAATGTGTATATATATGTGTGTGTATATATATATATATATATATATATATATATATATATATATATATATATGTACAGTATATACATATACAGTATATATATATATATATATATATATATATATATATATATATAATATTACGTATGTATGTATAAATTTCCAGTCACGCTCATGGGGAGAGGGAGTAGTAATACCCTGGTGAGAGGGGTACCCAGGGAGGTGCACTTGGAAATCACAGGCTCCCATAGATTCCCGAACCAGGAGGTTGTAGTTAAGAAAGAGGTTTGGAGGATTGAATCGGTGTGCGTGCATATCTATTTAAATTTTTAAACGTCATTTTTGACGGGTCGAGTCTACTCGGGTACACTTGTATAAGTAATACAAAAACAATACGATTATATTGGGAATAATTATTATAGTTAATGAGAGAGAGAGAGAGGGAGAGAGAGGGGGGGGGAGTAACTCAATGTTTTAGAGGTACCGTTCGATTGTAGAGGCCTATGTCCTAACTTTGATCATAATCGTTCATTTTCTACACAAGGGCTTGCTTCACCAGCGGAAACTTCAACATAATTTCCAAGTTTACGGACTGGAGTTCCGGGTGAAACATTTAAGTCCAAGACTGACACTCTCTCTCTCTCTCTCTCTCTCTCTCTCTCTCTCTCTCTCTCTCTCTCTCTCTCTCTCTCTCTCTCTCTATACGTAAGCATGATTCTATAGATTAATATTTGTATATTAATAGACAGAAAATTATTTGTATATTAATAGACAGAAAATTAAGTCTTTCTCTGTACTCAAGATGCCAGAAAATTCCAAAATCAATCAATTAATCAGTACCTAAAATGACAGTACGTACACGTGTAAGGAAATTAAATATCTACCAAACAAGTTTAGAGAATCGCCTATAAATGCAAATATGAAATAATAGGTAAATAAAGGAAAATTGCTTGTTTTCAAACCATTACAATAATAAATATGTGTTTAAATAATGTTCGTTTTCAGTATCACATCATTTTGATACATGTAAGAATAATTCGCTAACGAAAAACTAATATGAAGAAAATTTCTGGCAATGAAATCTTGGGAAGCCCATTTTTATTGTGACGTAAGTTAATAATGGTTGATAATTTAATTACTGGCAAGAAACAACGAATCACCTTGACAAACATAGAGAACCTCGGTGTTGCTTCATTTTATTAAACGTATCTTGATTCATATGTTACTCGAATCATAAGTTACTTAAGACATACGTATCTTTGAGTCATATGTTACTCGAGTCATATGTTACTCGAGTCATACGTTACCTAAGACATACGTATCTTGAGTCATGTGTTACTCGAGTCATACGTTACTCGAATCATACGTTACTTAAGACATACGTATCTTGAGTCATGTGTTACTCGAGTCATACGTTACTCGAATCATACGTTACTTAAGACATACGTATCTTGAGTCATATATTACTCGAGTCATGTGTTACTTAAGACATACGTATCTTGAGTCATGTGTTACTCGAGTCATACGTTACTCGAATCACACGTTACTTAAGACATACGTATCTTGAGTCATATGTTACTCGAGTCCTACGTTACTCGAATCATAAGTTACTTAAGACATACGTATCTTGAGTCATATGTTACTCGAGTCCTACGTTACTTGAATCATAAGTTACTTAAGACATACGTATCTTGAGTCATACGTTACTCGAGTCATAAGTTACTCGAATCACACGTTACTTAAGACATACGTATCTTGAGTCATATGTAACTTGAATCATACGTATCTTTAATCTTACATATGTTGTGTAACTAAGAAAGATTTGGAATTAGGAGATAAGATATGCGAATTATAAAGGGGTGGGGCGACGCAAAAGGTGCATTGGATAGCAAGAAGGAAGGAATATCTAGCGTTTCCGGAATGAGGGAAGGTGGTGGGG
>NC_090742.1:75825834-75828334 GCF_036898095.1 Palaemon carinicauda | reverse complement strand
CGTATTTAGAAAGAAAATATTTACTAAAGCTTACATATATTTAGCCTTTTTTGTGGCTTTTGTAGTGTAAAAAAAATAATATAGCGTTTATAGAAAAAAAGATATTGTAAAAATTACACATACGGTACATTTTTTGTGGATTTTGCATTATAAAAAACTAGGATAGCGTGTTTATAAAAAAATAAAAATTACATATGTTTGGCCTTTTATGTGGCTTTTGTATTTTAAAAGACTAGTATAGTGTGTCAAAAATATTGTAAAAATTACACATAATTGTCCCCTTTTGTGGCTTTTGCAGTATAAAAAAATTTAAGTTTAAAATGAAAACAAAAATATTCCAAAAAAAAAAAAGGGGGAACGAAACGTTCATCTAAATGACACGTCGTCTGCTTTTCGAAATAGTCCACCGACTATTATCATTTTGTATTTACCACACAATAATAATTCGATGACCATCGCCATTTTGGAGCTGCTATCCCCCTACCCCCTACCCCAGCTCAGGCCCCCCTCTCCCCCCTCCCCTCCTGTATTGCATTAGCGCACGTTTGTTGCACATGATATATCGTTATAGTTTACGCTTACCTTGATATGATGCAGAGGCACGCTTGGGTGCTTGCTTTTAATCTAGGTCTATGCATCCCAAAGCATTTGCGGTAGAGAGTGGTGCGTCTGTGTGTGTGTCTGTGCGCGATCTACTGTGTGGAGACCCACCTCAAGGTTGTATTTTGCGTGGGCCGTTTCTGTGCGTGTGAATAATTGCGGTTTGCAGATCTGTGAATGATAATAATTGTGTTTGAGTGTAGCCCTGGAGAGAGAGAGAGAGAGAGAGAGAGAGAGAGAGAGAGAGAGAAAGCTATATTTGGATGTTAATTCCTTCTTACACCGCCATCAAAGTAGTGTTTCTTTCTTCAATTCTTTCCTGAATCCACTTATTTATTAGGAAATTCGCTCTACGGAATTCTCGTTAATTATCAGCATATTCGCTCTAAGTACGTAGAGATAGAAAACTCTAATATTACTAACGTCGTTTCACACACATTTGCCAAGTGTTACTGTGTGGTATTACGCAGAGACACGGAATGGTTCAATCCATTTGGCGAATTTAATTGTTGCGTATGTTCTTCGTCTGAGGGAATTTGATGGACATGGCACAGTCGTGTAGGTAAAGGGTTTATTAGCTTGGTTTAGATTCTATCTTGGGTCTAAGGAAGAGAATTGGAGTCGGTATATAGATTTTCTACTTAGTCTGTGGCTCTACTTTATAGTCACTTTGTTCGTGAATTTATATTTTCAAGTGTATAGCTTCATGCATGGACTTTTTAAGTTTTTAGTTCACGTTGATTGTTACTTTCTATTTATATATTTTCAGTTTTTTCACACATGGATGGCTTATGAGGATTATCAATATGTCTTTTTAGTATAGTCAGTCCTTTTTATGTTTTCATTATTTTCAAAATATTAGTACCTCGTATATATGGATTTTGTGCTTTGATTTTGAAGGAATAACTGGACGTGCCCTTGTGATGTCATCAATGCCGCTAAATCTAATATTTTACTTTTCTGATTGTTTTTTGAATAATTTATTTTTTCCATGTTTTAAGGTTTTTTTCCTGATCATGAAAAAGAATTATCTACCTGGCTAGTGTCACTTATAGTTATTTTAGGTCACACCATTACAAATAGAAATTTAAAGACAGAATGAAATCGTTGGAGGTAAAAAAAAAAATGATATTCACGTTTCCTAAAAGATTTTCTTAATATTCTAATTACCATTCTCTCTCTCTCTCTCTCTCTCCTCTCTCTCTCTCTCTCTCTCTTATTGACAATCAAATGACATTTATCTATATTATTAGTGCTGCTTTCTAGTTTAGATGCTTTGTTTTGCAAAAATTGCTCATACATTATTTGATTTATCATCTGTATAGTATTGATAGTATTTCATTGTATATAATACACAAACACACATACGCAATTATAGATAACATGGATGTGTGGGGTGACAAGAAGAGATAAGATACGGAATGAGGTAATTAGGGGTACCACAGGAGTTAGAAAACTATCGGATAAGATCCAAGAAAGTAGACTGAGGTGGTATGGTCATGTCATGAGAAGAGATGAACAGTATATTGGGAGGAGAGTGATGGAAATAGAGGTACAGAGAACGAGGAGAGGGAGACCAAAGCGAAAGTGGGTGGACTGTATCAAGGATGACCTTCGATCAAAAGGATTAACCGGTGATGAAGTGTGGGACAGAGGTAGATGGAGAAAGCTGACCAGAAACATCGACCCCACATAGAAGTGGGAAAAGATGTAGACAAAGATGATGATATACAGTATATGTATATATATATATATATATATACACACACATATATATATATATATATATACACATATATATATATACACACATATATATATACATTTATATATACACATATATATATATATATATATATTTATATTTATACATATATATATATACACATGTGTATATATA
>NC_090742.1:75814962-75825334 GCF_036898095.1 Palaemon carinicauda | reverse complement strand
TATGTGTATAATGACATCGGTTGCTTTTCCGTTGAGGGGGAAATGGCTTCCAGGTAGTTTGTGTGTGTCCGGTGGATTAAGATGAAATTGGATGTCCTTATGTGGCCCCACGACGGATCTGTGCCCACCAAAGCCGCTTCTATACAATCCATCTTTGGCCGGCTGTTATGATATACAGTACAAAGTTGATTCTTGGCGTGGTCTAGAAAATGTATTCTATTAAAATATATACAGTTTCTAGTTCATATACAGTGTATATTCATTGGATCCTTCTTTCTGGTTAGGGTTAGATTTCCCTTTGCATACACATACACCGAATAGTCTGGTATATTCTTGACAGATTCTCCTCTGTCCTTATACTTCTGACAACACTGAGTTTACCAAACAATTCTTCTTCACCCAAGGCTACTGCACTGTAATTCTTCAGTGGTAAGGGTAGCAGAGGCTCTTTAGCTATGGTAAGCAGCTCTTCTAGGAGAAGGACACTCCAAAATCATACCTCCTAAAAGAAGGACGCACCAAAATCAAACCATTGGGTAGTGCCATAACCTCTGTACCATGGTCTTCTACTGTCTTGGGTTAGAGTTCTCTTGCTTGAGGGCACACACTGGCACAATATTCTATCTAATTTCTCTTCCTCTTGTTTTGTTAAAGTTCTTATAGTATATATAGGAAATGTTTATTTTAATGTTGTTACTGTCCTTAAAATATTTTATTTTTCCTTGATTCCTTTCCTCACTGGGCTATTTTCCCTGTTTGGGCCTCTGGGCTTATCCTGCTTTTCCAACTAGGGTTGTAGCTCAGTAAGTAAGTATACACACACACACACATATATATATATATATATATATATATATATATATATATATATATATAATTAGATATAGATAGATAGGTATATAGATATATATGGCTATATACCTTTATAGATATATAGATAGGTATATGTATGCACGTGCGCGACTCTTGATTTTTATGAAATCCTAAAGCTCACTCGAAGGTATTATATATTCCCTGCCTATAATGCAAGTCAAATACGCATAAATTCGTAGGTTTCAAAGAATCGAATGATGACAGGTTCGGAAAATTTAAATATAAATCTCTTGTTAATTTTTTTTTTCAATACGAATCGCCTTTGAAATTCAATAACTAAAATATAGTCACTTCATCCATAGTCGAAGAGAACGATAATAGCTATACAAAACATCCATGTTTGTCTGGGTAACATGACAGCACAAGGGAAAACTAATATTCAATGAACTTTCTGGTAAGACGAATACTTAAATATTTTAGTAATAGTGAAACATTTCTTTGAAATGCATACACAGTGATTAGACTAAAATTTTTTATTGCTGAACATATGCCCGGGAAAATCCTTCATAAAAATTTGCATTTTTTTTCTTTACTGAGGAAAGCAGAGTAATCTAGATATTCTCAGGTTAAGGATAAAAATGGAGAGAGAATTATTAGTGTGACTCATTTACTAGATGCCTTTGGGAGTTGCTTTTCTGCTATTTATATTCATTAGATGTTGACCTTTGAAGGCTGACAAAATGTTAAGACAGATTTTAATAAGGCTTCCTTGTAATAAATTCCTTTCTGGTTCAGAAGTCTATCAGAGGGATGATAAAAATATTATCATTATCATTACCATTATCATTATCATTGTCATTATCATTGTTGTTGTTATTGTTATTATTATTATCATTATTATTATTATTATTATTACTTGCTAAGCTAGAACCCTAGTTGGGAAAGCAGGATACTATAAGCACAAGGGCTCCAACAGGGAAAATAACCGTCAGAAAAGGAAACAAGGAAAAATAAAATATTAAACAGCAACAACATAAAAATAAATATTTCATATATAAACTATAAAAACTCAAACAAGAGGAAGAGAAACAAGACAAAACAGCGTGCCCGAGTGCACTCTCAAGCAAGAGAACTCTAACCCAAGGCAGTGGGAGGCCATGGTACAGAGGCGTATTTGGAGTTATGTAGGATTTTGAATTAAGGCAATGGTTATATTCACTTGAATAAAGGAAGTACTTGGTGTACTGTAAAATGCAGCTCATCAGTTACTGTACTTATAATCTTTATCATTTTACTCTAGTAAAACCATTATTTTGGTCATAGGAGAAAATTGTCATAGTTTCGGTAAATTCCAAGGCACTGTAACAACCTCCCACCTTTGCTCACGAGGATGGTGAAGTTGCAGACATTGCAAGACACTATCGAGCTTGAGTGGGTCTCGAACCCAAGTCCAGCAGATCGCCAGGCAGGGACGTATCCAGTAGGCTACTACGTCATATACGTTTTGAAGATACACTCCAGAGGAGTTATATTCCATTTTTTTAGAATTTTAGTCCTACAATATTTTTATTTGCTTTTTCAGACCTCTTTATAATATGTGATAACTTATGATTTCTATTTCAGAAGAGGTTTCTTCAATTATCACTTACCTTTTGTCGACCTCTAAACTTATGATTTCGGTTTCAAAAGAGGTTTCTTCAATTATCACTTACCTTTTGTCGACCACTATATTTATTTGGCCATTCTTTCCATTTCCATTTCATCCCAATCCATTTTCAACTTGCCTACGCATCCTATTCCCCTCTCTCCCCGTTTTGGTCCAGCTTTCCATCTCGCCTTTCTTTTCTGCGTTGGCAACCACTCCGTCCTTCTGAAAGGGTTCGATCTGTTCGCCATCGGGTACCTCTCACGGCTCTTGAGATATTATGTGTCATCTCGGGCCGCCTCTCCCTTCATCTCCCGGCCTTTTCCTGTAACACCCCCCCCCCACTCTTTCAACCCCCTCCCCCTGACGACTTCTATACCTATCCCCAGCTCCCCCCTCCCCTCCTTTCTCGCATGTTCGTCGAGCTAAATTGAAAGAGTCCGGGACGTCCGTGTCGGTTGCAACTTGCAGGAGGCTGATTGCTAGAAGCGATTCCTTTTTTATTATTGCTCCACTCTCCACCGACGCTTCCTTTAGGATTCCTTTTAGCGCGTGTGCGTGCAACGGCTGGAACTTGCAGTTTAATTGTAGTAAACTTCTGGCTGTATTATACGCTGGGTGCTATGTGACACGGGTTAGAGTTATGCCGGCGGGAGAAAGGTGAAGGGGATAGGGGGTGTGCAGTTATCTAGTCGAGTTACCCAAATGGAGTGCATAGCATTGGCGAAAGAGAGCTTAATGCAGTAGTAAAAAAGATGGTAGTGGATAAGAGATGATTTTAGGGAGTAGATAACACAAGGATAGTCTGGATCGGAGTAAGCTGGAGTCTGTTGCAACAAGGGTGAGTTGGAGTCTGTTGCAACAAGGGTGAGTTGGAGTCTGTTGCAACAAGGGTGAGTTGGAGTCTGTTGCAACAAGGGTGAGTTGGAGTCTGTTGCAACAAGGGTGAGTTGGAGTCTGTTGCAACAAGGGTGAGTTGGAGTCTGTTGCAACAAGGGTGAGTTGGAGTCTGTTGCAACAAGGGTGAGTTGGAGTCTGTTGCAACAAGGGTGGGTTGGAGTCTGTTGCAACAAGGGGAACTAGTCTTGCAATAAGGGTGAGCTGGAGTCTTGCGACAAGGGTGAGCTGGAGTCTGCGGCAAAAAATCGAGAAATTAGGAGAGTGAAAAATTTGGAGTGAAAATTTTTGTAACAAAGGGCATCCTTTGAAGACATATATATGTGTATATATATATATATATATATATTGTATGTATATATATATATATATATATAAAACATAAATTATTTCATTTCCTCATGAAAAACGGAAACCAAAATTTAATAAATGAACTATCATGACAACATACATATATATATATATATATATATATATATGTGTGTGTGTGTATATATATATATATTATACACGAATCTATGAGAGAGAGAGAGAGAGAGAGAGAGAGAGAGAGAGAGAGAGAATGGCAGTAAGGTAACCATTTCTTTGGCAAGACAGGACAAAGATAATTCTGTACTTAAGAAAACCAATTATTTTATAATATCGCAAACTAGTATATGAAGTACAGACAGACAGACAAAAAGATTGATTTCGTAGAATCTGGCGATTATTAAATTTCTTACTCGACGAACTGAACGAATATAAACTAGTAAATACTTGATCCGTGTTTTCATGTTAACCAGTTAATTATAGGTTACATTCTTAAAATTAAAATTTAGTTACGACATGCGAATATCCAATTTTTCTTTTGTAAATTAGGTTTGAAAATAAAAAGCAAAATGTGATTTATGAAAACAAATATTGATGTGATACTATGACCTGAGACTTGTTACACTTTCATAAATTTAGCTGAAAAAAGTTTTTTTTTTTTTTTTTTTTTTAATGAGACGCACCTCGATGATGTCGGACACTAAAATTGAGATAGAACGGAATATGCACTTTGAAATTATATAATAAATGGAATACAGCTAATTGTTATATATACGAACTTTCGAAAATTTCTTTGTTTTTAACATTTATTTTTCGGGGGAATAGTGAAACTAATTCCAATATAAGAATCTCGTAGCTATAGTCCATTTCTTTTAGCGAGGCATATTTGCACCGACTCGCAGGAGTGCCCTTTTAGCTCGGAAAAGTTTCCTGATCGCCGATTGGTTGGACAAGGTAATTCTAACCAATCAGCGATCAGGAAAATTTTCTGAGCTAAAAGGGCCCCGTTGCGAGTTGGTGCAAAACTGCCTCGCTAAAAGAAATGGACTCTAGTATTACATGTAAGATCCGAGACTGATGTAAAAGAAATGTCGGACGAGAACAATGTCAGTTCAATAGTTCTTTCTTCACAATAATCTGAATGAATATGTTACGGAGAAAATCGGTCTTTCCTGCAAATTAACAACAATGCGAATATAGTTTTATTACTCGATTTCTGTAAATGATATATCATTCAATAGAGAATCGGGGATCATGTAATGTGTTTTAGAGCTTGGCGGAATTTTGAGCTTGCAAATAATTTTTGCTTTGGGGTTAAATGAAATGTAAAACTAAAAAGAAGATTACTGTGATAACCGAAGTAAATCAGATATCACTCTGCTTGCTTTTCAAGAGAAACGAAAGTATATCGAATATATTTTTTTTCCCCCAAATACTTTCATTACTGATAATGTGCATGCGCTTATCATACTGATGTGTTTTTTGTTTTTGTTTTCATTTTACTTTCATGATGGAAACATAAATTCAGATTTAGTTCCATTTTCCTTTTTCAACTGAATGTGTATATATATATATATATATATATATATATATATATATATATATATATATGTGTGTGTATATATATAAATATATATATATGTATGTGTATGTATGTATATATATACATAATGTATATGTATATATATATATATATATATATATATATATAAAATGTATGTGTATATATATATAAAATACATATACAAATACAATTAGATATATGTATATACGCACACACACACACACACACACACACACATATATATATATATATATAAAATGTATATATGTGTATATATATATATAAAATACATATACAAATACAATTAGATATATGTATATACGCACACACACACACACACACACACACACACATATATATATATATATATATATATATATATATATACAGTATATATCTCAAACTTATTTTTCTCTGGGAGGGTTCTCAAGAAATCATCTTGGGATGAGGTTTATATTCGAATTCCCATCTCCATCTTGTCAAGTAAGCTTAACCTCCAGATATATGATTCAATGCTTAGGTCAACAGAAGCTGGAAGAAATACCCAAAATATGAATCCCGGGCAGTTTGTCCTGCTAGCAATCTATCTTGGGACTTGAGCTGTCGTTCTTCCGGACTCGGGTTCGAGACCCGTTTAATATCAATAGTATTTTTCAAGTGTATAACCTCACCGTCTTTGTGAGCAAAGGAGTTCAGGTTTGGGGGAGCGTATAGGTCTAACTGCTGAGTTATCGGCTGCCATTGTCTGACCCTCCCTGGTGGTTGCTTGGTTGGAGAGGAGTCTTTTGCAGAGAGAGAGAGAGAGAGAGAGAGAGAGAGACAGACAGACAGACAGACAGACAGACAGACAGACAGAGAGAGAGAGAGAATACGATACCTCATTTGGACTGTACTCTAGTTGGGGTTGACTCCAAATTGTAAAAAGACACTCGAAAAAACGGCAGGTTCTCGATGGCTAAGATCGATGTTGTTATTATTATTATTATTATTATTATTATTATTATTATTATTATTATTATTATTATTGTGGCATTGTCACTGCCTCTTGACTCTGACATTCAGGAGTGGCCTTTAAAAGCCTGGAAATAGGGGACCGAAACTTGGCAACGGGACCGATTGAAGTAAACAAGATTTTCAGTTACAATGGCCAAGTGATGCGAAAAGACATTTCCCGAGGTTTAAATATGGATTAAAGAAACAATCAAGTCTAATTTAGTTATAAGATAAACACGGTGTGATGAAAACTACTTGTTTTCTGAAGGTCTTATGAAGAACAAGAAACCAATTATCAATTATATAAACAAATAAATATTCAATTGAAAAAAGATGTTCAATTATGTTAATCTCTTAACAAAACGTGTCTAAATAGTGGTATTGTATACGAAAAAAAGCAAATTAATTTCTCCAATCCAAATACCAATACCAAAACTAGTGTTTTCACTTACCATTCACCAAGCTTTGTTTAAATTACGAAGGTAATTCAATTTTAACTTTTTGAGATTGTCTATCTGGTGGCTGTAGTTGTTTCATGCAGTGCTTTCATATAATACGTTTTTTAAGTGATTTTGGGGTGGGTTACTACTTTGTATTATTAATTCACTTGATCTTGCATTAACGATAATATTATAAACGTTATGTAATTAAATTAAGAATACTAGTGAATTGCGAATACAGTTTGTTTACCATCGTCGGAGTAAGTTTGTGTCAGAAATTCTCTTGAAATTAAGTGCAAAAACATTCTGGCTGTAATGCTGTGGTGAAGTTATCCTTCGCAAAGACAGTGCGTGATGTAGCAATGCGTGTTCCCTTCATGGACGCTTTGATATACAAGGTGATTAGGTAAAAGCCCTGCCACGACCTGTTGGAAAGCTCATTTTCACCTACTTTGGAAACTGCATTTCATGTCACTCTAAACTACCGAGGGATATTTTAACGCCTCTGTTGTTTGGATTCTCAGAATTGTGCTCGTAGTTTTATTCTAATTTTGGAAGTTGGTGCTTTGTCTCTGAATCATCCTATGATATTTTCGGCGTCGATAACCATTGATGAGTGATGGCTGGTTTATGTACAATTAGCCTATCATTTAGTCTCGGATTTATCAGCTAATCTCTTACTTGAACCAAACTAACCTGAGTGTTTTCTTTTCTTGAATCGGTCGGTTTGCTATTAGTACCATGTGAGCTTTTGGAAGCACACACACACACAGAGAGAGAGAGAGAGAGAGAGAGAGAGAGAGAGAGAGAGAGAGAGCAGCAGCAGCAGTAGCAGATTATTTGAGTGGAGTAAATAGAAAAAGGATATTACAGACGAACACTACGCAAATGGGCAGAGTATCTTCCATAATGCTGAGACACGCACCATTACATTTTTGTCTCTAGGTTATCAGCCAGCTAATGAATATAAATCACTGGAGAGAGAGAGAGAGAGAGAGAGAGAGAGAGAGAGAGAGAGAGAGAGAGAGATGGGGGGACATAAGACAAGAAATTCGATGACAGCCGCGTTTTGAAAAGTGAATGGAAAGAAACAGACAGGTGAAGTGACAACGATCGTATCCTGAAAGTAAAACCGAATTGTCGCTTATTGGGAGGGAGATGTGCCACAGAGAGAGGCTGTCATCTTCATTCTTGCATTGTCTCTGCCGCTGCTGCAATGGCCTGTTGCAGGCGCTTCCTGCCCCCCCCCCCCTCTCTCTCTCTCTCTCTCTCTCTCTCTCTCTCTAACGAGCTTTCGTTATTGTCTCACTCAATCTCTAACCCAAGGAGCAGACTGCTCTACTCTCTCTCTCTCTCTCTCTCTCTCTCTCTCTCTCTCTCTCTCTCTCTCTCTCTCTCTCAGGATCGAGCTTTCGTTATTCTCTCTTTCACTGTATCTCTAACCTAAGTAGCAGACTGCTCTGCTCACATGTTGACAACCAAGTAGACCTATGTTCGTCCAGCCCTTGACTAGAGACGGGAATGACACCTACCCTTGTCGTTTAAAAGGTACTGAATTACGTACCCGGTTGTTAGTAGACTGTTATTGGTTGTAACTAGGGTATGTAAAGAGAGTAGAAGAATCTGACTGCTCTGTACGCATGTTCACAAGCAAGTAGACCTATGTTCGTCCAGCCCTTGACTAGACACAGTAATGACACCTAACCGTGTCGTTTAAGAGGTACTGAATTATGTACCCGGTTGTCAGTAGACCGTTTTTGGATGTAACTAGGGTATGTAAAGAGAGGAGAAACAACCAAGTGTCTAGTACTTCAGCAAAATACATAGCAATATAAGAGCAAACTGTGGTGCAACCATTCGACAGATCTCTCTCTCTCTCTCTCTCTCTCTCTCTCTCACCCCGTTGAAAAAGTGGTGTAAGGTCAATTTACACCAGGATCCTCTCTCCCTTTTTCCACGTTGTTCGTGTGCCTTGGATTTGCCCCCCTGAATAGTCTCGTTGAGAGCTTAAATACGAGAAGCCTTGTTATGCGGGGTTGAGAGGTACTCTGTCTTAGTTCCCTTTTATAATGGGTGCGTGTCTTGTGACTCCTCGTTTTGTTTTTATTTCATTTTTTTATCCCCTTTTCGTAATCGGGTAAAGAACTCTTGTCAGAACAATCTGGGGTTTTGTTCAGAGTTCGGGTCGCTTTTTTTTAAAGGGTCTCAATGGATAGATGTATTATGTTCTTTAAGAATCTGTTAGTAATTGGTATACATATGCTGTTAAAAATATCGTGATATACGAGGGTCGGGAAGATCGTTCTTGATTTGATTCTGGAAACATTAAGTACATTCCAGGAACTTGACCCAGGTATCTTTATTCTGCATGTTTATTGGATTGTTGTTGCATACTTTCATTTTAAATACTTTTATAAGTGTTGGCACGTATTTCCATTCTACATTCTTATAGATTTGTTAGGATGTTCTTCTATTTCGCACACTTATTTAAGTATTATTACATGCTTTCATTCTGTATACTTATCGAAGTGGAAGCATGTTCTCCCATTTTGCATTCTTACATAAGTGATAGTATATTCTCTCATTGTGTATACTTGTGTAAGTGTTAGTACGTGCTTTCACTTTGCATAATTATTCAAGTGTTAGTACGTACTTTGTATTCATACTTAAATAAGTTTTGTTGGCGAGATTCCAGCTGTGATAAACCTAAAAATAAGCGTTTGTTATTTTCGGCATTTTCTGTATTAATAGGAATTGCTGTTTTTATTTGTTGCATGAAATGGCAACAACTGTATATTTTTAATCTTCCAGAAAATATTTTGGCCAATACATCCGTATTAGTTCATCTCTTAAACCCTTCCCTCTTCCAGAATATTAATTTAATTATCTTTGTAATGTTACTTTTTTTCGTACGGAGATGGACGTGATGTTTTAAGGTTTGATAAGTAATAAGTATTAATGACTGTTGCTTGTTACAATTTTTTTGACGGCATTGAGCAAAACAACAATAATAATAATAATAATAATAATAATAATAATAATAATAATAATAATAATAATAATATTAATAATAATGATAGTAATAATAATAATAATAAAAATAATAAGAATAATAATAAAAATGAAAATTATAATAACAATAACAATAATAATAATAATAATAATAATAATAATGATAATAATAATGATAATGATAATAATAATAACAATAATAATAATAATAACAACAATAATAATGATGATAATAATAATAATAACAATAACAATAATAATAAGTAATTTCTAGCCGGAATTATATTGGGGTCAAATTCTTGATTTGATGTTTTTAACACTTGATAAGTCACGCATATTTGGACGTCCTGACGTTAATTTGAAATATCTGACACATCTGAAGTTTGCATGATGATATATTTCTCCTTTGAAGTCACGAAGGCACCAACATTTTACTGGTCTGAAATCAAGAAGCATATTTTTTTTTTTCTAGATATATTTCTAGTATTACCTCCACCAAATTCGTTGGGAAGGTTATGTTTTGATGGTGTTTATTTATTTATTTATTTATTTGTTTGTTTGTGATTCGCATAACACAAAAACTATTTGACCGAATCTCTCTAAATTTGGTGGGATGATTGGCCATGTGACCCGAGGATAATTTGATTAGATTTTTTGGAGTGATTGGGTCAAAGGTCAAGGTTACGAACAGGTCAGAAT
>NC_090742.1:75807462-75812462 GCF_036898095.1 Palaemon carinicauda | reverse complement strand
CCCACCCCCACTCCCCAAAATTTCAGAGAAGTTACGAAACTTTTTTTTTTTCTCGATGGTCAGCTCTTGTGTGGATTCTGTCCCAACGACCTCTTTCCATTGGATGAAAATGGGTCTTTTATAGTTATAATGATTTCTACTTCGGACGCTTTTCGAAAATAGCCGGCGACATTTCGCTTCCGAATATTTTCGTTCGGCCGTGAAGTGTTTGCTTTGTATTCATGGTCTCTTTGATTTCGTTGCATTGATCACTGATTTTATGGAAGTAATTATTGATTTCTATTGAAGTAATTGCTAAGTTCCTTTCAGTAATTAAGAATTTTACTGAAGTGATTATTGCTTTAAAGCCAGAGTTTATTCTCGATTCAGGGGGCAATCTCTCTCTCTCTCTCTCTCTCTCTCTCTCTCTCTCTCTCTCTCTCTCTCTCTCTCTCTCTCTCTCTCTCTCTCGAAAGTGTGCTCCATTCAAAGAAACCATGGTATTTCTGTAAAGGATTAATGTAGTCTTTCGTGTATGTTCATTATTAAGTTATACAAGTTCTTATCTAAAAATATAAAATATACTTTCTTGAATCTATTTGATAAGAATAACTTACTCGCCACGCTGATGTCGAGTCTGATGTTTCACGGAAATATGATTCACTTTAATGAAAATTTGCCTCTTTGCCTAAATAACTCAAAATACAATTTTTTTCCTCTTTAAACTTGAAATTATATCATTTTTAGGGGGTGGTGAGTGGGGTGTGTTAGTGATTTTCTTTTCGATTTTAAATGTAATATGTTGATAATCTCATGCTTGAGGGTACACTCGGGCGTGCTATTCTATCTTATCTCTCTTCTTATGATTGTTTTTAAAGTTCTTTATAGTTCACAGAGGAGATATTTATTTTAATGTTGCTATTGTTCTTTAAATAGTTTATTTTTCCTTGTTTCCTTTCTTGTTTGGGCTATTTTCCTTGTTGGACCCCTGGGATTATAGCATCTTGCTTTTCCAACTAGGGTTGTAGCTTAGCGAGTAATAATAATCTAGTATGGGTTATATTTTCTCTGAGCATAAGCCATCTTCATCATAAGAGATAATCCCTTTAGAGATAGGATTTAGAATAAACGAAAATATGGAGTTTTCTTTTGTGAAAAAAAAAATCTTTTAAAGACAAGGGATTTCGCCTAAATGCTGGGATTACATCAATGTTAAAATGTATTTGTATATCCGTCAATGGGTCAACTTTAATCTCGATATTTTGTATAAAAGCTTCCAAACATAAAAATATTTTGTTTATAGATCGATCGAGGAATGAGTGCTGACGAACTTGATCGTGTAGTTGAATCAGTAGAACTTAAAAAGTTCAAAGTTCCAGCAAATGTTTTTGTTGAACAGGCTGGCATAAGTCTTTTTATAGTTTATATGAATTATGTTTTAATGTTGTTAATGTTTTTTTTTAATTGCTATATTTTGATTTTTCATTACTTATATCTTTTACTCATTTCCTGGTTTCCTATCCTCACTGGGCTTTTTTTCCCTGTTGGAGCCCTTGGGCTTATAGCATCTTGGTTTTCCAACTTGGGTTGTAACTTGGCTAGTAATAATAATAATAATAATAATAATAATAATAATAATAATAATAATAATAATAATAATAATCATTAATAATAGTAATAATCATAATAATCATTATTATTAATAGTAATAATCATAATAATCATACTTAATAATAATGATATAATAATAATGATAATAATAATGATAATGATAATAATAATAATAATAATAATATGCTCATCATCTTACGATAAAAGGTTATAATAATAATAATAATAATAATAATAATCATCATCATCATCATCTTACGATAGAAAGTTTCTGGAAGAACAGAGGAGGATAGAGAAATTAAAAAAGTAATATTCTGAAGGTGATGATCAACCAAACTGGTTCCGACCAAGTTTTTCCCCTATTAAATCTGGTCATTACTAATTTACTTCTCAACGATCATTTCATGTAATCTTGTAATATTGACAGGCCACTTTTCTTTCTAAACTCGAAGACATATGCAGTGTTAGTTGCCTTACCGTAAAGTAATCCGGGATTTACATATAACCCCTCTTTTTGGAAGTTTCCAAAACGTTCACTGTCTTGGGTTAGAGTTCTCTTGCTCGAGGGTACACTCGAGCACACTATTCTATCTTGTGCACTCGAGCCCACTATTCTATCTTATTTCTCTTCCTCTTTGTGTTGTTAAAGTTTTTATAGTTTATGTAGGAGATATTTATTTTAATGTTGTTACTACTCTTATAATTTATTTTCCTTTCCTCACTGGGCTATTTTCCTTGTTGGAAGCCCTGGGCTTATAGCATCCTGCTTTTCCAACTAGGGTTGTAGCTTAGCAAGTAATAATAATAATAATAATAATAATGATAATGATAATAATAATAATAATAATAATAATAATAATAATAATAATAATAATAATATTCAACCATCATTTCATCATCCATGGTAACATCCAACGCACCTAAATTTGAGGATTCATTCGCTTACTTCATTGTGTTAGAAATTGAATTTTAATTTTTCTATTTCAAATGGCTGTAAGAAATTTCCTAAGATTCTATAATTTTCCTTCACTACACTCTTCAATTCAGTCAACCATTATTTCCTACCATAACTCAGTACATCATCTTACCAATTTTTCCTTCTATTTCATTAATTTATCCAAAATTATTTAACACAGCTACTTTCAAATCGAATAATCTGTACCTGTTCATATGCACCCTGCAATATTCTTGTAGTGATTTCTTATTGCTCCAAATTTTTATTATTATTATTATTATTATTATTAATTGCTAAACTACAACCCTCGTTGGAAAAGCAGGATGCTATAAGCCCAGGGGCCCCAACAGGGAAAATAGCCCAGTGAGGAAAGGAGACAAGGAAAAATAAAATATTTTAAGAACAGTAACATTAAAACAAATATTTCCTATATAAACTATAAATACTGTAACAAACCAAGAGGAAGAGAAATTAGATAGAATAGTGTGCCCGAGTGTACCCTCAAGCAAGAGAACTCTAACCCAAGACAGTGGAAGACCATGGTACAGAGGCTATGACCTTACTTAAGACTAGAGAACAATGGTTTGATTTTGGAGTGTCCTTCTCCTAGAAGAGCTGCTTACCATAGCTAAAGAGTCTCTTGTACCCTTACCAAGAGGAAAGTAGCCACTGAACAATTACAGTGCAGTAGTTAACCCCTTAGGTGAAGAAGAATTTTTTGGTAATCTCAAGTGTTGTCAGGTGTATGGGACAGAGGAGAATCTGTAAAGAATATGCCAGACTAATCTTTCTATTCAATTCCCCGATTTGTATATTTACATTAAAGCGTAACACTCTAGTTTTGCAATAAGCTCTTGATCCCTGGTACCCATTCCATCCCTGGATTGACTCTTGAGCACTTTATCCAGGCATTTAGTACTTTATGAATCAAAACCTCTTCTTATTGCCGAAGAATACGCAGTTTTATGCTCCTGTCGCTCTTGAATTGTTCAAATTATATATGTTAAGTAACACTGATTATAGTATAAATTCAATTATGTATGCAAAGGCTTTAAGTGGTCTTAGTGTAAGGGAAAAAAGTTGAGGTACTTACAGGTGTTTTGAAGAGATGAAGGGAGAGACTCCTAATCTCATGACGTGGCTGGGAAGGATCATTCTTATTATTAATGTAATTTTCATTGTTATTAAAGTTTAATTATCGATATAATAATTATAATAGTTTTAAGTTGCTTACCCTTATTAATTTCTGTTATATTGCCTATTAGCTATTTGGCTTATAAATGTGTCTCTCTCTCTCTCTCTCTCTCTCTCTCTCTCTCTCTCTCTCTCTCTCTCTAAATCCATCATTAAAATGTTATGTATATTCAATTTCTTTTAAACCTTTTTTTTCTTGTATGTTAACCATTGTAACCTCCCCGTTGCTCGTCCCTTTATTCGTTTAATTAATTTTCCTTTCTCCTCCTATTCTCTCATCCCTTTCTTCTTCTCCTTATTCTTCTTCTTCATTCCTTATCTACCCTTTCAAATATTTTTATTCAAATTTTCCCCCTTCTAGTTTGAGATTTCTTCTTCTTCTCCCCGTCGTTCCGTTTAATTTGTTCCTGCGCCATTTCTCCTCTTCCATTGCTCTTGCTTTTTGGTCGCTCTTCATGTATCTTTCATTTATCCTCCTTCTTCCATTTATCCTCCCTTTTCCATTTATCTTCCCTTTTCCATTTCTCCTCCCTCCTTCATTTGTCCTTCTTGTTCTCATGCAAATGATCCTTAATGCCATGAATTTTAGGATTCTCTCTCTCTCTCTCTCTCTCTCTCTCTCTCTCTCTCTCTCTCTCTCTCTCTCTCTCTCTCTCTCTCATATATCCCTGGAATATATTTTCAGTTTGGCTTTGAATTTTATCTGCAAAATTATGATTTTCACTCTCTCTCTCTCTCTCTCTCTCTCTCTCTCTCTCTCTCTCTCTCTCTCTCTCTCTCTCTCTCTCTCTCATCCACGGAATATATTTTCGGATATATACGTCGAACGAGTTTTGCTTTCAATTTTAGCTGCAAAATTAGGATTCTCTCTCTCTCTCTCTTTTACTCGTGAGTTTTCTTAGTCATTTCCTTTATTTTAGGGAAGGGCATCGGAGTTATCTCCCCCAGTGTAAACCTTCTAATTTTTGTATAACTAGAAATATTCTATTATCTTTTATCATATTCTTAAATTGTTATTGATAATATTGTAATTTTATTTCATACGAGATGATAATGTTTCGACATGTATTTGTTGTCTTGAATTTTTCCATACATTTTATTGTATTGTCAGTTGTTGTTTTTTTTTTTTTTATGATTGGTTACCCTTTTTCATATAAACTTTTTGTTTTTTTTAATACTTCTCGAATCTTCCATTGTTCTTTACTTTTTAAACTTATAATGAGTTTAATTTCTTTATCTTGATCTAGTAACAGATTAACAA
>NC_090742.1:75787462-75799962 GCF_036898095.1 Palaemon carinicauda | reverse complement strand
ATTGGGTCTTTTTAAAATAGAATTTTGATGATGATAAGCCCTGACTTCGAAGATATGAGTTTTGCCCTTATCTATTGGGTCTTTTTAAAATAGAATTTTGATGATGATAAGCTCTGACTTCGAAGATATGAGTTTTGCCCTTATCTATTGGGTCTTTTTAAAATAGAATTTTGATGATGATAAGCTCTGACTTCGAAGATATGAGTTTTGCCCTTATCTATTGGGTCTTTTTAAAATAGAATTTTGATGATGATAAGCCCTGACTTCGAAGATATGAGTTTTGCCCTTATCTATTGGGTCTTTTTAAAATAGAATTTTGATGATGATAAGCCCTGACTTCGAAGATATGAGTTTTGCCCTTATCTATTGGGTCTTTTTAAAATAGAATTTTGATGATGATAAGCCCTGACTTCGAAGATATGAGTTTTGCCCTTATCTATTGGGTCTTTTTAAAATAGAATTTTGATGATGATAAGCCCTGACTTCGAAGATATGAGTTTTGCCCTTATCTATTGGGTCTTTTTAAAATAGAATTTTGATGATGATAAGCCCTGACTTCGAAGATATGAGTTTTGCCCTTATCTATTGGGTCTTTTTAAAATAGAATTTTGATGATGATAAGCCCTGACTTCGAAGATATGAGTTTTGCCCTTATCTATTGGGTCTTTTTAAAATAGAATTTTGATGATGATAAGCCCTGACTTCGAAGATATGAGTTTTGCCCTTATCTATTGGGTCTTTTTAAAATAGAATTTTGATGATGATAAGCTCTGACTTCGAAGATATGAGTTTTGCCCTTATCTATTGGGTCTTTTTAAAATAGAATTTTGATGATGATAAGCCCTGACTTCGAAGATATGAGTTTTGCCCTTATCTATTGGGTCTTTTTAAAATAGAATTTTGATGATGATAAGCTCTGACTTCGAAGATATGAGTTTTGCCCTTATCTATTGGGTCTTTTTAAAATAGAATTTTGATGATGATAAGCTCTGACTTCGAAGATATGAGTTTTGCCCTTATCTATTGGGTCTTTTTAAAATAGAATTTTGATGATGATAAGCTCTGACTTCGAAGATATGAGTTTTGCCCTTATCTATTGGGTCTTTTTAAAATAGAATTTTGATGATGATAAGCCCTGACTTCGAAGATATGAGTTTTGCCCTTATCTATTGGGTCTTTTTAAAATAGAATTTTGATGATGATAAGCCCTGACTTCGAAGATATGAGTTTTGCCCTTATCTATTGGGTCTTTTTAAAATAGAATTTTGATGATGATAAGCCCTGACTTCGAAGATATGAGTTTTGCCCTTATCTATTGGGTCTTTTTAAAATAGAATTTTGATGATGATAAGCCCTGACTTCGAAGATATGAGTTTTGCCCTTATCTATTGGGTCTTTTTAAAATAGAATTTTGATGATGATAAGCCCTGACTTCGAAGATATGAGTTTTGCCCTTATCTATTGGGTCTTTTTAAAATAGAATTTTGATGATGATAAGCCCTGACTTCGAAGATGAGAGTGTCTTATCTAGTGTGGGATAGAAAAGACACAGCAGTCATACAAATACGATAAATATGTCTTGGCCTTAGGGAAACGCCCTGCCTGGCGTTCTGCTAAACTCGGGTTCGAGACCCGCTTGAGGTCTATAGTTTTAGTGTCCTTGTGAGCAAATGATAGGGTGTTTTGGAGAGAATATAGGTCTTTCGAGTCGCCAGAAGCTATTGCCTGGCCCTTCCTATTCCTACTTGGATGGAGGGGTCTTGGTAGCTCATCATATATATATATATATATAAATGGTCAGTCTCTAGGGCATTGTCACTGTCCCTTGCCTCTGCTATTCATGAGCGGCCTTTAAGCTTCTAAATAGCAATTTAGTAAAGTACTAAGGGTAATTCTATAGTAAAACTGTCATTGTTGACTAATGTCACATTCATCACTTTTCGTCGACTTATAAATCAGTCGTCAGTTAGTTTAAAAAAAAAAAAAAGTGAGGCTGTTGATTTATTTGTATAGCAAATCGAAGCTTCTTCCTTATCATTGGGGACTAAAAGGACCTAGTGTTCGGCTTCATAGGCAAAGTCTAAGTAATACAATTCTAATATCCATTCAGACGTAATACTTATCAGTTAGCAAGGAAAATTTTATTTCAAGAGATAATAGCTCACGGTAAACCCTGGGTGTGGTTTGCACACTCACTCTCTCTCTCTCTCTCTTTCTCTTTCTCTTTCTCTCTCTCTCTCTCTCTCTCTCTCTCTCTCTTTCTCTTTCTCTCTCTCTCTTTCTCTCTCTCTCTCTCTCTCTCTCTCTGAGCTACAGTTTTCTTTAAAAATAATCGCCAATTTCTGGCTCGATTTCCTCAAGGAACGGCGATTTGAAATGCGATTCTTTGATTATTTTCATCTCCTTACCTAGTTTCTCCATTTTCCCTTTCTGTTTGTAATGTCTTGAATTTTCATTTGATCTCTCTCTCTCTCTCTCTCTCTCTCTCTCTCTCTCTCTCTCTCTCTCTCTCTCTCTCTCTCTCTCTCTCTCTCTCTCTCTCTCTCCTTTTTCGTGCTTTTTTGTGCTTTTTTCTCATCTTCATTCATCTCTCCCTCTTCTCCTTCATGAACATTCATAGCGTTCTTCTCTGTTGAAATATTTTCCTCCACTCCTTGTAATTCTCGTGTTCGTATTCTTGCAATTTTCCCACCTTTTTGTTGTCAGTGAAATTCTAATTTTGTAGCTTTCCCATTTTTAGTTAAGATTGCATTTAAATTCTGTCATTCATTTGCTTCGTTTACATTTAAATGACACAAGAATACTAATATTGTCAAAGGATATCGATCAGTATTTCCAATGCATTTCTATCATTTTATTTTTTATTTTACCTTCAATCTTCATTTGGTTTTTTGTATGCCTACATTTTGTTATCTCTTTCCATGTATGAATTATCAATGTTTTTTTCTTGTTCCAGGTTTTTACTTAGATTTTCAAAAGGTGTACTATCATCACCAGGAAGTTTTACGATAAAGTTTTATCTTTTCAGAATATATACTCATTTTAATTGTGATTATTGTGAGGAATATTATCTTTATTCTTTACTTACCTTTTCTTTAAATTATATAGAAATATACTAATTTAAATTGTGATTATTGTGAGGAATATTATCTTTATTCTTTACTTACCTTTTCTTTGAATTATATAGAAATGTACCCCCTATGAACTGACATATTTTCACGCATGAAAATATTTAGTTCTTGTTTGGCTTAAAGACAAAATTAATAATTAATGATAAAATTACCTAATTACGTTTACCCCCTAACAGTCTTAACTTGACCGCACAGACCCATATTAATGACAGATTACAAGATGTATTTTATAAATAGAAAATATCAAAAAAGAGTTAATAGCCTTTTATTTTTCAAGTAAGGATGAGGTATGTGATTTAAGCTATACAGATGGCGTAAGGACCTCGGGGGCTTGCAGGATAGTAAAAACTGAATAATAATCGATATTTCACTATGAAATAAAAGATTGGACAGAAAGAGGAGAGAATAGAGGCAAATAAATACCAAAAAGTGGGTGCACCTAAAAGTCAATAGGTTATGATAGCCTTTGGAAACGACCCTGCCTAACATTCTGTTGAATGGGAATTCGAGACCCAGTCAAGGTGGATAGTTTCTAATAGTATGTAACCTCGGTATCCTTGTGAGCTGATAAAGGGGATTTTGGGGAACCTAAGGTCTACTTGACGAGTCAGCAGCAACAGCCATTGACTGGCTCCCAGGGTCCTAGGTTGGGCCTCTGATCATATGTACATGGCCAGTCTCTAGGACTTTGTCCTTTCACTTCCTTGGGCCTTTCATGAGTAAATTTTAAAACCTTCAATGACCCAAAGTTAATCCCTAGAATTAGGCAGTTTCCCCCTGCATTTTTCCTTTGAAGTTTTGAATTATTTTGGATTACTTTTTAGAAAAAAAGGAAAAATCGCATAAATTCAATGTCATTCAACTAATTTAATGTAAACAGTCAAAACGTTATTAGATAAAGTAATAATGTGTCATTCATCTGGGTTGAAGGAATTGAAGGAAAAGGGAATTAATTTGAAAGAGAAAAAATCCTCCTATGTCCTTTACGTAATGCGAGATCCAATTGCATCCTGTTCTCTGTGTTAACAATGAAGACGTACCCTGGTCCCTTTTATGCTGGAGGCTCAATGTGGATTGACTCTCTCTCTCTGCTCTCTCTCTCTCTCTCTCTCTCTCTCTCTCTCTCTCTCTCTCTCTCTCTCTCTCTCAAAACACCGTATTGCTAGACTTCGTTGGTCACTTTTTCGTGTCTGGTTCTTGCATTTATTATCTCTTCGGACCCTTCAATATCCCTCTCCTACTTGAAGTCTCCTTCCTCCCCTCCCCCCCATCCCTTATTTTTGTTTCCTTACTTCCAGCCCATTGCCTTTCATCCTTTTCTAATCTTTTGCCCACTCCTCTTCTCGCTGCCTTTTCCATTTTCCCTCTTTTGCTCTTCCCTTTCCCTTCCCCTCCTTTTTTTTTTTTTAACGTTCCGCACCTTTTGGATGGACCTGTTGTCTTTTTTTTTCTCTTTTCCTTTTCCTTTCGTTTTCTGGCGGACCGAGAACGAGTGTTAGTCCAAGAATGAGCCAACAGAGGGCTGCACTTGTATGAGTTGCGAGGCATTCACTTGGCCGCTGGTGGAATGGCCCCTTGCGTTGTGTGTTTTATAGCTCCTTTGTATTCAACTGCTTTTGAGTGAAAGTAAAAGATTCCGGGCCCAGAATTCGCAGTCGGAGGCAAGGAGGATGAAGGGAAGTGAGAGAGAAGGAGAGGAAAAAATAGGGGAGCGAAGATGGAAGAACTGCACGCACGAGAGAGAGAGAGAGAGAGAGAGAGAGAGAGAGAGAGAGAGAGAGAGAGAGAGAGAGAGCTCATTAGGACTGGAGATGTGCAAGAGCGTACCACAAAGAAATACGCTCTCTCTCTCTCTCTCTCTCTCTCTCTCTCTCTCTCTCTCTCTCTCTCTCTCTCTCTCTCTCTCTCAATATTTTTGATGTCCCTCTGGAAGAAATTACTATTGAACTGAAATGGATATGGCGGGAAAGATTTAATTCCTTCATTTTCATCCCTCGCATGAATTTAGGGAGAAAAGATTTATGAATGAGTTCAAGGGATATTTCGGAAATGGATGCTAAATGAAATTACATTTCTGGTATATTGTGAGTTCCCGTGTTTACTAAGAGCAATATCTGAGGCGTTTATTATTTACGTGCCTTGCGCTCAGATTAAACTGATCTCGTCTTCCATTGTCAATAAATTCTAAAGATTATGCCAACGCAGGGGCACAACACGATATATATATATATATATATATATATATATATATATATATATATATATATATATATATATATATATATGTGTGTGTGTGTGTATGTGTATATATTACACGCAACAATTGCAGCTGTTTCTAGTCCACTGCAGGACAAAAGCCTCAAAAATCTCCTTATTCATGTCTGGGGTTTGGCCAGTTTCCATCACTACATTGGCCACTGCGGATTGGTGATAGTGGGAGACTTTAGTCTGATCGCTTACTGCAAACAGACTTACTATGGGTGGCCCTGACTAGTACAGCTTGACTGATTATGGCAAGACAATCCCTTCAACCACTTTGAAAGTGTAATGTGTGTTACGTTTTTTTTCCACTCCTCCTTACAGAATCTTATTTAATTTATTTGTAGGGTTTTTTAAGTAATTTTTAATCCCGTGCATAAAGCGTTTGTGTATATATTTTTTTTTTTTTGGCTAAATTTCCCATCAACAATAACTTTGATAAAAAATACCAACTACCGTAACATTAATATGAAGACTTTGCCAACTTTTGTGTGCGAATATTTTATCTTTTTATTATCCTCGTGTGAAATTTGCAATTTAACTTTAGACTTTTTAGGCAAAGTTTGAAGTCTATCAAGATCTCAGGTTAGATCTCTCTCTCTCTCTCTCTCTCTCTCTCTCTCTCTCTCTCTCTCTCTCTCTCTCTCTCTCTCTCTCTCTCAACTTTAAGCTAGGTCGTTGTTCAAGAGAGGAGGGTTTCCACTTGCTTCTTGTGTAAATATTCATATATTTCATGTAGCAATGGAGTGTGGTAACGAGACCCTCCCCACCTTTCACACATTGTGGTATGTGTCTTACTGATGGAGTACTTAACTCAAGTTTGGTAGGGAGTAGGTCGAACGCGGCCCACTTCCTACCAGTCCACACAGACGTAAAAGGGTACTATAGTCCATTTCTTTTAGCGACGCATATTTGCACCGACTCGCAGCGGTGCCCTTTTAGCTCGGAAAAGTTTCGTGATCGCTGATTGGTTGGAATTATCTCGTCCAACCAATCAGCGATCCGGAAACTTTTCCGAGCTAAAAGGGCACCGCTGCGAGTCGGTGTAAATATGCATCGCTAAAAGAAATGGCCTATAGGATCTGTTAGAGCTAAGAAAAAGTGTATGTATAGCGACCTGATCCCTAAAGACTTGGAGAGACACTAGAAGCCAGAAGCCTGTACCCTTCTGGTGCCACACCCACTATTTGAGATTAATCTGTAATACATACAAACATACATTTCATACAGTATATGCATGTATGTATGTATAGGCGATAGGTAGATAGATAGATACAATATTGTCATTATAAAGTCTAGTGATGCCATTTTGAATATTCTGTAATTGAGATTATTTTCGTTGAATACTAGCTACTAGTACATGACAAAAGTGGGTGGGAGTCATAACTGGTCTTGAACTATCCAGTTCTGGAAATTTTCTGTTTGCCAAGTTTTGGGTTGCTTTTCGCTCTTAGTGTTTGGCCCATTCTGTAGTTTAGGATGTCTTCCATTACTCCATAATTTATCTATTTCCTTTTGTCGTAAGTTCTTTGCATCTTTCCTTTTCGTGTATTGTTCGAGTAAAAAGGAATGAAAATTTGAATCGCATAAATAGAGGAAACCATCCTAATGGAGCTCTGTGTAAATTTGTTCTATTTGATTTTAAAATGGGTAGTAAATTTGAATATGGAGATATCCATCCTTTTCATCAAAACGTATTTTATTTATTATTATTCTTATCGATAAATATGAATTTGGGTGTACTCCTTATTCTGACTAGTGATGTTTTCATTTCGGAAACAATTTATCATTTTTGTGAGGAAACGGAAGAATATAACTTCAATATAGCTAACCCTATGAATCAGTATTTTTTCCTTTTTTATTTCATTTTTGAAAAGGCAAAAAAAAAAAACACCAATTTCAATACATCCATCATTCCAAATCGTATCATCTTTTCATTCGTTTCATATATTTTTTTCTCCAACACAACATCTGGTTCTGCCGATCTTTTCACTCTTGACATTAAACTTCCTCTCTTTCCTTTTATGATTTTTTTTTCTTTCTCTTTTTTTTTTCCATGACCACCAATGCATCAAGATCAATTTCATCCCAAGACAAGAATCTTTGTCCTCTCGGGTCTGGTTCCTCTGAGGCACAAAATTAACCGAATTCGAGAAGGAGAATGACATGGCCTAAGATCTAGTCGACGAAATCATTTTCTTTCTTATACCTGACCCTTCTAACAAGTGTTCGTTTTCTTTCTTTTTGTTTTGACAGGTTTAATTCTACTTTACTATTTTAAGATTTACTCTTTTAAGAAATAAATTTATATTTTTCATTTTTTGGTTTTAACAGTATATGGTATTTAGTATATATAAAATTATATTTTATGTAAATAGATAGATATGCATTTATCTCAACTGAGATTGAGTGCTCATGTATTAGCGAAGTTCCTCTTCATTATTTGATTTCCAGTAAGCAATAAAAAAAACATTTTTTCAACACCATTTTCTCCTAATTTTTAAAAGACTTCAATTCGGCAATCTATTTTTGCGGATCATGTGGACAACTCTGACAATTATTTAGAAAACCTTTACTATTTTTTAATTCCTTTTGCAACAGGAAATCTAAAATTCAAGTAATAGTTATCAAATGATTCGAAATATTTAATTCTTCATCGATTATTTCACTAAAGATCTCCAGCATCTTGTTGGAGTAAGGTGAAGTTACCCTCCTCTAAAAGCAACTTGTGAAGAGAAAAATATACATACCCCGAGAGAGAGAGAGAGAGAGAGAGAGAGAGGAGAGAGAGAGAGAGAGAGAGAGAGAGAGAGAGAGAGGGGGGGAACAAAATGACTAGAAGTATATGAGAAAGGTTTCTGCGTGACTTCAGTGAATATAACCAAAAACAGAGAGAGAGAGAGAGAGAGAGAGAGAGAGAGAGAGAGAGAGAGAGAGAGAGAGAGAGCACAAGCCAGACAGGAAAGTCACCAAATCTCGTCTTTGATGATGTAATCGTCAATGATTACGACAACGCCGCCGCCTGAAAAAAAAAAAAAAGTCAATATCTTCAGCGGGAATGACTTGTCTGGCAGCCAATGAAGCTTTCTTGGGCTCATCGGCTCATTACATCACCAGGTCCATCAGACTACTGTAAATGTCTCAGTGAGAAAGGATGTTGTATTGGAGGATATCGTTTAGTTTAGTTTTTTTTTTTCTCTCTCTCTCTCTCTCTCTCTCTCTCTCTCTCTCTCCTCTCTCTCTCTCTCTCTCTCTCTGCCTTCAATATCCAGGCATATTAAGTGTTTTTGAATCCTGCGTATAGTGGGATGCAATATATATATATATATATATATATATATATATATACTATATATATATATATATATATATATATATAATTATTTATATATAAATATATATATATACATATATACATATATATATACGTATTTATATCCGCCTTTTATATACATGTATATATTATATATTATACTATTATATATATATATATATATATATAATTATTTATATATAAATATATATATATACATATATACATATATATATATACGTATTTATATCCGCCTTTTATATACATGTATATATATATATATATATATATATATATATATATATAATAGTATATATTGTAACTTTGAGCAATGTATATCATGATTTGAAGAATAGTAATTCATATTCCTTAGAACAGGTATAATTTTCTATATAAACAACGAAGACTAATTTCAATTGATTGAAGTAATATTGCATAATGAAAACAAATTAATTAAGCATTATGTTTATAATCGCCAGTCTTTGTATCATTATATGTAATTTGAAGTGATGGTTAGGTAAAATTTGCCTTTTACAAATTCGGTAAACATTTCATAAAGGAAACTTATAGTAAATTATTCTTATTAAAAATCCCATTATGAAATGAGATGGATTATGCTTAATAGCAGTTAAGATTTAATGGTTTTTTTTTTTTTATTTTACTAACTTAATCGGGATGACTTCTTTAAATCCACGGCTTATTAGTCTATGTATGGTTAATTGAATATATCTAAATTATAATTAGTTATAAAGTAGTCCATTACTTAAATCTATGGTTAACTGACTATATCTAAATTATAATTAGTTATAAGTAGTCCATTACTTAAATCTATGGTTAACTGAATATATCTGAATTATAACTAGTTATAAGTAGTCCATTTCTTAAATCTATTTTTAACTGAATATATCTAAATTATAATTAGTTATAAGTAGTCCATTACTTGAATCAATGGTTAACTGAATATATCTAAATTATAATTAGTTATAGGTAGTCTATTTCTTAAATCTATGGTTAATATATCTAAATTATAATTAGTTATAAGTAGTCCATTTCTTAAATCTATGGTTAACTGAATGTATCTAAATTATAATTAGTTATAAGTAGTCCATTACTTAAATCTATGGATAACTGAATGTATCTAAATTATAATTAGTTATAAGTACAGTAGTCCATTTCTTAAATCTATGGTTAACTGAATATATCTAAATCATAGTTAGTTACAAGTAGTCCATTACTTAAATCTATGTTTAACTGAATATATCTAAATTATAATTAGTTGTAAGTAGTTCATTACTTAAATCTATGGTTAACAGAATATATCTAAATTATTAATTAGTTATAAGCAGTCCATTACTTAAATCTATGGTTAACTGAATATATCTAAATCATAATTTATTATAAGTAGTCCATTTCCTAATTCTATGGTTAACTGAATATATCTAAATTATAATTAGTTATAAGTAGTCCATTACTTAAATCTATGGTTAACTGAATATAACTAAAATTATAATCAGTTATAAGTAGTCCATTACTTAAATCTATGGTTAACTGAATATATCTAAATTATAATTAGTTATAAGTAGTCCATTACTGAAACAGAAAGAATCAATTAACGTAAAGAGACAGAGTCTCAGACTGCCTTTGTCAACGACTGGAGTCGTCTTTCACAATATTGACCCTTGTCGGCGAGTGGCTTCTATCTAGTACCTGTTATTGGATCTTTTTTTTGCCCTTATGAAAACATTTAGTCTGGCCGGAGTTTGAGGACCGTTCGGTTTTCCTCCACTTTTATTTCCAAGAAATGTCATGACGTCATTGTGCCGCCGATGGGAGATGTTTGGAATCTTCCGGACTTGAATAGACCAATCTCGTCTTCCCTTTGCGACCTCGACTTGGTTTCTCTCCAATTTTTTTTTTCTTTTTTTAATCCTCTTGGTTGTGAGTTTACTTGTCTTTATTAATGGTATTGTTTGTTATCTGTTTAAGGTGTATTTCATAGATTTATTATCAGATCCTGGAAGTATTTTTTTTTTTCTTTAAATCAAGTTTTCGTCTTCCCTTTGCGACCTCGACTTGGTTTCTCTCCAATTTTTTTTCTTTTTTTTTTCTTTTTTAATCCTCTTGGTTGTGAGTTTACTTGTCTTTTATTAATGGTATTTTTGTTATCTGCTTACGGTGTATTTCATAAATATATCAGATCCTGGAAGTATTTTTTTCCTTAAATCCTCAAGTTTCTCTCCAATTTTTTTTTCCTTTTAAATCCTCTTGGTTGTGAGTTTACTTGTCTTTATCAATGGTATCTTTGTTATCTACTTACGGTGTATTTCATAGATTTATCAGATCCAGGAAGTATTTTTTTCTCTTTGCGACCTCGACTTTGTTTCTCTCCAATTTATTTTTATTTTTTATTTTTATTATTTTTTTAATCCTCTTAGTTGTGAGTTAACTTGTCTTTATTAATGGTATTTTTGTTATCTGCTTACGGTGTATTTCATAGATTTATCAGATCCAGGAAGTATTTTTGTTTTCTTTAAATCCTCAAGTTTATTATTGTTGTTTTGATCGCTTCACTATTTACTGGTATTGTATTTCGTATATTTGTGAGTTTACTTGTCTTTATTAATGGTATTTTTGTTATCTGCTTACGGTGTATTTCCTGGATTTATCAGATCCTGGAAGTATTTTTTTTTCTTTAAATCCTCAAGTTTATTATTGTTGTTTTGATCACTTATTATTTGCTGTCATTGTATTTCGTATATTTGTGAGTTTACTTGTCTTTATTAATGGTATTTTTGTTATCTGCTTACGGTGTATTTCATAGATTTATCAGATCCTGGATTTATCAGATCCTGGAAGTAATTTTTTTTTCTTTAAATCCTCAAGTTTATTATTATTGTTTTGATCGCTTCATTATTTGCTGGCATTGTATTTCGTATATTTGTGAGTTTACTTGTCTTTATTAATGGTATTTTTCTTATCTGCTTACGGTGTATTTAATAGATTTATCAGATCCTGGATTTATCAGATCCTGGAAGTATTTTTCTTTTAAATCCTCAAGTTGTTTATTGTTGTTTTGATCGCTTCAAGATTTGCTGGCATTGTATTTCGTATATTTGTTGTAATTATCAGATCCTGGCGTTCTATGTTTACTTGATTTCTTTGTCGTTTTTAAAATACCCTTCAAACTACAAACGTACATACGCATATACTTATTGAAAATTGGTTAGTTTCTATTCTAAGTATGATAAACTGCATAATTGTTAACCAAATGGTTAAGTTTAACAGTATGACTCTAATCTATTAAGATGCTTGGATTAGAGTCCTTTCCTGAGTTGGTGCACTCATCTTAATATAATTCTCATATGAGTATAATTAAATCACAGGATATAATTGATCTGATATTAAGAACTGGAAGTGTAATATTGATAAGAATAAAATCATAAGTGTTATTTTAAAAAACTATAATTTACAGGGTATATACATATGTGAATTGGTTTATGTATGTATGTATGTATGTATGTGTATATATACACTATTTATATATGTATGTATATATATATATATATATATTATATATATATATATATACATATATATATATACACACATACATACATACATGCTTACATATTTATATATACATACTGTGTTTGGAGAGAGAGAGAGAGAGAGAGAGAGAGAGAGAGAGAGAGAGAGAGAGAGAGCATCGCATTTCATGCTTACCTGTATATAAGATTAGAAGTGTGACAGAGAGAGAGAGAGTGATTGCAAATGTTTCATGAGTATATAGATGTGGT
>NC_090742.1:75780887-75783387 GCF_036898095.1 Palaemon carinicauda | reverse complement strand
GAGCATCCAAAGTAGGAATCTCGGAGCTGGGAATTGCCGGGAATTTCTGAGTTGGGAATCGCCGAGGGAGATATCTTCATTACCGCAGATAGCGACGCCCAATTGCTCGCCATTTGGACCCATAAACTATTTCCGATTTCTTCCTTCACACGGATTTCGAGGGTAACTTTTATGGAAGGAGCGAGAAACAGCTGTAGAAAAACGACGTCCTTATTCCCCATATCTAATCTCTCTCTTGTTTTTTTAGCTTTTTCTATCTCTCTCTCTCTCTCTCTCTCTCTCTCTCTCTCCTCTCTCTCTCTCTCTCTCTCTCTCGGTCCTCTTTTTTTTTATCATTTATCTTCATTTACACATTAGCCTGTCATAATCCTTCGAGCAGCTTCAATTACGGGAAATGGGAACAGTAATTACATTTTATTTAAACATTATAAAAGATCTTTATATATGATATATATCTTTACTTCTATTATATATATATATATATATATATATATATATATATATATATATATATATATATACATATATATATATACATATACATATATACATATATATATACATATACATATATATAATATACATATACATATATACATACATACATACATATATATATATATATATATATATATATATATATATAATATATATATATATACATACATGGTTGGATTTGTTAAATTTGTCTTCCAAATTTATGACGATTACTATAACGAGGTTTAGAAAACATTACCAGCATTTTCGACGTAGAGAAAAAAGTGGTAAAAAACAAATAAATAGAATTCTTCGAATTTTCACTTAAACTTGACAGGATTGGAAATGACTAAAATTGCATGTCAAAATCATGTCATGGACATTGCGTATGCAAAAAAATTTACAATTCCTAGAAAGTTTATAAATTCTTTCTTCCATCTCACTTTTAATCAGGGTGGCATTAGACTTTAAATCATTACAAAAAGAGTGGCACTAAGACTTTTTACTATCATAAAAGGGGTAGTATTATAAAAATTAAATCACAAAAATTATGCCATTCTAGACTGAAATCATCGCAAAATTAGATATTTTTTGAATCATCACAAAACGAGTGGCACTAGACATTTTACAATAACAAAAAGGGGTAGTATTAGAGACTTAAACAATCATCACAAAATGACTTAAAATCACCACAAAAAGGATAGTATTAGAGTCATTAATCATCACAAAAATGATGACATGCTAGACTTAAATCATCGCAAAATTAGATACTTTTTAAAATAATAAAAAGTGTCATTCTAGACTTTAAATCATCACAAAAATTGTGGTATTAGATACTTTTTAAATCATCCCAAATTGGGTATAAAACGGGGTGACATTAGATGCCTTTTAAATCATCACAAAATGGGTGGCATAAGACTTTTTAAAATCGTCAGAAAAAGGTGGCATTTGAAGCTTTTTAAATCATGACAAACATTGTGGCATTAAGACACTTTCCTAAATCATCACAAAAAGTGGCATTGGAGACTTTAAATAATCACAAAAATTGGAAATATAGATTTTAAAACTGATCACAAAAAAGGGTGGTATTAGACACTTTTCAAATCACAAAAATTTTAGTATTAGAGACTTTAAATCATCACAAAAGGCTGGTATTAGAATTTTAAAAAATCGCAAAAGGCTGGTATTAGTGATTTAAAAAATCACAAAAGGGTGGTATTAGGCTTTAAATCATTACAAATGGGTGGTATTAGAAACTTCAAATCATCACAAATGGACGGTATTGGAGCTTTAAATCGCCACAAAAATGGTGGCATTAGAGACTTATGATAATCAAAATAATATTTGAATCCCCCAAAAACCGTGATATAAGACTTATTAATTCCAAATAATATCACTTCAATTGTCCAAGTATCAAAGAGCAAAAGATAACCTTTTTTGAAAGGATGCTGATTTCACATTATGATTGCAACGGTAATATCAATTTTTTAATCATCACACTTCACTTCATGTTTTAGATTTTCCCATAACGCTGTTCATTTCAATTGTTTCATAGAGTTCTCTTGCTTGAAGGTACACTCGGCCACACTATTCTATCTAATTTCTCCTCATCTTGTTTTGTTAAAGTTTTTATAGCTTATATAGGAAATACTTATTTTATTGTTACTGTTCTTGAAATATTTTATTTTTCCTAGTTTCCATTTCTCACTGGACTATTTTTTTTCTTCTGGGGCCCCTGGGCAATAGCATCCTGCTTTTCCAACGAGGGTTTTAGCTTAGCAAGTAATAATAATAATAATAATAATAATAATAATAATAATAATAATAATAATAATATCCTCAACTTACTCCCTATACCAAACTCTTCCTACAGCACTTAGCCATTCGTAAGACTCCCTCTTCGATTTTCCACTGAGGACAGTAGTTTCCGTACCGGAAGCTATAAACTGGCAGTAGGGCTTACAGTTTCTGAAGTCATAACCTTGGGTGATTAAAACTTATGTCTAGTCTCCCGTTAAAACTT
>NC_090742.1:75770887-75775887 GCF_036898095.1 Palaemon carinicauda | reverse complement strand
ATATAAAATATATATGTATGTGTGTATATATATTATATATAAAGAGAGAGAGAGAGGAGAGAGAGAGAGAGAGAGAGAGAGAGAGAGAGAGAGAGAGAGAGAGAGAGAGAGAAATTATAAGACTTTATGAAATCATTTCCTCAAAAGGTATTGAATAATCATGAATGAAATAAATGTTAGATGATCGCTTACAAGCCTCTCTCATGAATGGTAATGAAAAATAGTTATGCACGCAGTCACCGAAATGACACAAAATGGTAATCTTTTTGTTTGAAAAATCTTTCCGAAGAATATGCTAAAATATTATAGCCTATATGAAATCGATGTGAAGAATATAGATCTGCTATTATTAACGAAATACTCATTACACTCATACAATTAGTTCATTATGCATGTTGCATAAGATTTTTCATAACTCTGACCATCCTTTACATTCAGATCTCCCTGGACAATTCTGTCCTGTTCGTAATACTAGGCAGGCAGTTAATTCTAATAGCCAGGCCTTCTCCATCATGAGGCTCAATACTACACAGTATTCTTGAAGTTTTATTCCAGCTGTTACCAAGTTGTGGAATGATCTTCCTAATCGGGTAGTTGAATCAGTAGAACTTCAAAAGTTCAAAGTTGGAGCAAATGTTTTTTATGTTGACGAGGCTGACATGAGTCTTTTTATTGTTTATATATGACATTTCTGTTTTGACGCTGTTACTGTTTTTAGAATGAATATATTGTTAATTTATTCTCATCATTTATTTATTTCCTTATTTCCTTTCCTCACTAGGGCTATTTTTCCCCTGTTGGAGCCCTTGGGCTTATATCATCTTGCTTTTCTTACTAGGGTTGTAGCTTGGCTAGTAATAATAATAATAATAATAATAATCGAAGGAAACACGTTAAATGTTTGGTATCATAAATATATATTGTTAAGGACTTCATAATTTCTTAATCGAATAAAATAAATGGTGATTATAAGACTATGATTTAAATGAAAAAATGGCAATTGGATAATTGAACATGAGCCACTGTAAAGGTGAGTAATTTATGCAACTTATTTTTTCCTTTTTTTTCTTTACTAAATACTCTTACAAAGGTGCTTTTTAAAATGCCAAATTTAATCAAAGAAAAGCTTAACAACTGTTTACCTTGTTCCGAAATAAAGAAAAAAAAAAATTGAAAATAAAATATCAACGAAATGAAATCCACATAAAAAAATCAACTTAAAATTTAACTATTTTATCATATAACTAAAGTCACTGATATACAGTTAAAGATACTTAGGAATCTTAATGACTTATTGGTAATATCTCACGCAGCAGCGAGGGGTAAATCTATATTTGTAAATATCGCCATAAGGTATTACTGAGCTCAATTTGACCCAAAATAAACAAGACGTGATTTTACATCTAATACTGGACAAGGAAAATTAGGGGAAGATAATGATGTCACATCGTTTCATATTAAACAAAATTTAACAAATAATAAAGGAAAAAAAAGAGAAAAAACTCTCATTCATGTCTGATTTGAGGCAAATAAGAGACGACGCTCTCTGAGAAGAAAAATGGAAAATAAAAAAATTCCCATTCTGCAATTTTTCCCTTCATGGCAAAATAACCTCCAATTCCTGGATGATCTCTCGCTCCTATTTCTTGGGTCTTCCCTGCACTTTTCTCTAGTCTTTTTTTCTCTTTCTCTTTCATTTCTTCCGTCCGTATTTTCTCTCTACAACCGCCTCTCCTCTCCTTTCCTTACCATCCCCAGACTTTCTCTTCCTTCATCTCCCGTGAAAGTCGCATTCAGGCTTTGATGTGGCAATAATTAACTCGCGTCACCTGCAGTGATGCCATCGTTTGCAACATCCGTGATTTTTTTTTTTCCCCTCTAACCCAGATTCAGAAATCCCAAATTATTGGAGGAGACATAAAGTTCCTAGTTGCAGGAAACGGAAGGCATCATGGGGGGGTGGAATGAGGGCGGGGGGGGGAGCGGGGGGGGCGAAGAGTGAAGGGGGGGAGAGGAGGGGGAGAAAAGAACCTGAGCGATACACAATTGTCCAAGAAAAGGCGAAACAAGATTGGGGAAAAGAGACCCCAAGTCTTCTCTACAATAAGAAAAAGGGGACACGAGGTCTCCCTAAATTGCTAAAGAGAGAAAAAAAAAGAGAAGAAATAAAGACACAATAGGAAGACGAAATGTCTTTGTGCCGAGACACAGGAACCGGGTATGTGCCATCAAGTCGGGTTCATAAGTATAAAAGAAAAGATAGCAAGAAACAAAATTTTGGAGAAATAAGAAAACAACACAAACTGGCAACCAGTCAATTTACCTTACACAAGGAATTATATTCATAAACCTTTATCTCATATATATATATATATATATATATATATATATATATATATATGTGTGTGTGTGTGTGTGTAGTGTATATATATGTATAGATGTATATATATAATATATATATATATACATATATATATATATATATATATATATATATACACACATATATACACACATTATATATATATATATATATATATATATATATATATATATATATATATATATATATATATATATATATATATATATAAAGAATAACAGAAAGGGTTCATAGAGATTGCAAAAAAAGCAGGGAAGGGAAGAGAAGACGTTAGATTGACAAACTAAGAAAATCTATGTGCATAGTCTGGCATAGAAAGGCCATATATACAGACGCATGTGGAAGAATATATATATATAAATATATATATATATATATATATATATATATATATTATATGCATACATAAATATATAAAGATACATATACAAAAAATACTTATATATTCACATATATACATTATATACACATGTATATATATTTACATATAGTCTGGCATAGAAAGACCATAAACAGACGCTAGTGGAAGAACACGTCTGTCTTGCAGTGGATTAGTTACGGCTGGTGATTTCTATATATTGATATATAGATAAATGCAAATGAATAAATGTATAAATATAACTTATAAATCGTATGCATATTCAAATATATAATATATATATATATATATATATATATATATATATATATATATATGCATATATAAATATATATAGATACATATACAAAAAATATTTATATATTCACATATATACATTATATACACATGTGTATATATATATATATATATAGAGAGAGAGAGAGAGAGAGAGAGAGAGAGAGAGAGAGAGAGAGAGAGAGAGAGAGAGAGAGAGAGAGAGAGAGAGAGAGAGAGGAATATTTATTCAAGTTCATATTTCATTTTTTCTTATCTAGTCTTTTTTTTTCATCACTAGGCAGCTTCCATTCATGGGACCTTGGGATTATGTTCTGCCATCTCAATTAAGGTTGCAACATAAACTGCTATAATAATAATAATAATAATAATAATAATAATAATAATAATAATAATAATAATAATAGTTTTAAAAAATACTTATTATTGCAATCATTACCTTATCACCCACCTAATCACCTCGCCAAAATTACCTTCTCACCCCTCCTCTCCATCTATCGGTAATCTATTTTTTCCCCAATAACGCTCCCTGCTTTTCTCCCAGTGTTTATTCTAACCTCCCATCTAAAAAAAAAAAGTAAAAAAAGTAAAAAATCGAAAAAGGAGGCTTTAGAATATCCCTCCCAGGGGGCACCCATTCTCCCCCTCTATTGGAGGGGGCGTCAGCCAAGCGAAGAAAATATTGCTTTGCGTCCACATCACCCAAAGAACTCGAACCGTGCAACCCCCTTTCCCCATAATATACGCCCTTCCATTCGTATCCGGGGGAAAGAGGGGGGGGGGGGTAATCTATTCTCCAGAATCCCCTCTCCAAAAATAGATTCTTTCAAGTTCATTAAAAAAAAAATCAAAATATTTTTTTTTTTATTTTTTTTTTTTCACATTTCAAAATTTATTTACTTTAGGTATATATTTTTTCAAATTTATTTATTTCAAGACTTTTTTTTCAAAAATTTATTTATTTTATAAATATTTATTTTCAAAATTTATTCATTACAGATATTAATTTTTACCCAACAGTGCATTTTTTTTTTTTTTTTTTTGTGTCGAACGGCATTGTTGTTTTTAACGATATGCTGTGAAACCTTATCAATTAATCATTCATTCATAAAAACACTTCCATAAACTATTTATAAAAAATATTCTCTTATTAATATTTTTCATTCAAGTTCTGCATTTTTGACATAGATGATCACTGTTGCTGTAATGCCTGTTTATCGTAATAAGAAAATCAATGTCTTTCAACAACCTTCTCTCAAAGAGTGGAGAGAAATCATATCCTCTTTCTATAATCAGATTTGATCAATCATCGTTTTCTTACTTCAAATGAAAAAAGAATTAAATATTCTTCATACTAAAACATAATATAAATTGATTTGTTTAAACTAGAAATATATTGAATCAAGTGCTGAGAAATGTTAGTGAATGCTCCAATGTGACATTAAAATTGGAAAACTATAGAATTAAAATCTAGTAATAAATTTTAACACTGGCTGATAGATAAACACATCCGTCATATAAAAACAGTATCAAGAATAGCTGATAACATTTTAATAAATGCTCCATCAATTTTCATGTCAAAAACCGTCAAATCAAGACAGGAACTGAATAATTCACGAGATAAAAACGATCAAAATCTAACTAAAAAAAAAATTGTTTAGGATACAGAAATTACTTAAAAAAAAAGGGGGGGGGGGGAATAAGACTACTGTTATTCACAGATGGTTCCGATCTTATATCGACAACACCCTTCTTCAAATCTCGTATGATTTCTCTATCTGTTACTGACAGAAGGTTCATTCCCTTCAGTTATTAACTCCAATTTCTAATTTTTTCATCGGAAGTCTATAGGGACTGAGAATCTGTTACAAATATTTCTGAGACTTCGGTAAGAAACATTCTCCAAAACTTTTCACCAGTGATACAAGACTTTTTCTTTCATTACGAACAAGAGTTTCCGAG
>NC_090742.1:75750887-75768387 GCF_036898095.1 Palaemon carinicauda | reverse complement strand
TGCCATAAGTACTAATTTATCGATTGGTAGTAAAACTCGAAATAAATATGTATAATCTCAATTTACAAAGTTATTTTGTCAACATATTTATGAAAATATACATATATATAAATAAAATTTCTTGTTACAGACAGTTTCTCTTCAAGTCAAATTATTGTAGCTCTAAAACTAATTAAAAGCGTTGATCTGTTACGTTAGACAAGGACTTTTTTTTATTATTATTATGGAAAATAAAGAAAACAAGTAGTTTAAAAAAAATATAGTGAAAATTAAGGAAGACACGTAATCTAAAAAATTCTTAAGTTGAAATTAAGGATTACTCGTAGTTTAAAACGAATGCCTGACAAAACCCCCACCCGACAAAACCCCCACCGACGAGACCCCCACTGACAAAACCCCCACCTGACATAACCCCCACCCGACAAAACCCCCACATGACAAAAACCCCACCTGACGAAATCCCCACATGACAAAAACCCCACCCGACAAAAACTAAATTTGCTAAATTTTAGTTATAGTCGGTCATTGTTTTTATTTGTTTACCTATTTATGAAAATTTTTGGCATGATGGCAGCTTAAACTATTTTAAGTATGCATATTCAGGATCTGTATCAAACGAAAGTTGATTTTTAAATGCTTTACTAAAAACAAAAGGTATCAAAATTAACAGTTTTAAAAGAATTTATTAAAAAAGATAAGATTACACTAACTTTTAAAAGCCTTTTGTTCAGAGATAAAGATATCTTTATTCAGAGCTTCAATTACAGTCCAAATTGTGGGGTGACTGTAACCCACAAGGTATTTGAAAGAATTATTTCATGTTTCACATAGGTTATTTTGTCTTCACCATTAACAGTTGCTTCATACACACTCCATTTTTCCGGAGAAAATAATTGTGGGATTTGTCGTGATCGACGCTTGATACCCGTCACATAAACAGAATCAAAATATTCCAAAAGAGGTTCAAGATGGGTTGGGCAATTCAATTTAAGGAAATTTATGCCATCTATGATTTTATCAGCTGGCAGAAAAGCTAGTCCATCAATCATTCCACAAAAATGCCTAGTAGATTCACCTTGCTTGTAAACATTGCTTAGTCCTAAGCTTTGTACTTTCCTCCATGTATTCTGTGTCAGATGATAAAAGTATGTTTTAATATGAATATGAGGTCCTAATATATTTTCAATTGCATTTAAGAGAGATTTTTCGAAGTCTGACATCATAGTAACAGGATTCACAGCTAACCCTAGTTCCTCTCCCTTTTCCAAAATTGTCGTAAGAAATTCTTGATAGATTTTCTGTAAGCAGTAGTTTATTTGGTAATAGGTACTTAGTCAATTTTTTGTAAGCAGTAGTTAATTGGTAATAGGTACTTAGCAAATTTTTTGTCGGGTGGGGATTTTATCGGGTGGGGTTTTGTCGGGTGGGGCTTATGTCGGGTGGGGGTTTTGTCAGTGGGGGTTTCGTCGGTGGGGATTTTGTCGGGTGGGGGTTTTGTCGGTTCCCCGTTTAAAACACCCTTACAGTGGAAATTAAGGAAAACATGCAGTTTAAAATATTGAGAGTAACAACAATACAAGAGTATTAGTTGAAACACTAATGGTATTAATAAAAACAGTAATGATAGTGCCTGTGGCAGAAATATTCAAACGGAAGTAGTAATAGTAATTGAAATGTAACAAAAGCAGTTTAAGAACTGAAAGTCTAATTTGTAATTGTAATAGTAATTTTACGATCGTAGGAAAATTCAGTCATGAGTAGAAACCACCTCAGAAAATATTTAGCAACACTTATAGAAATAGCACCAAAAAATACGTTAATAGTAATAGAAACAACAGAAATACATTAATAGAAATAGAAACAACAAAAATACACCAATAGTAATAGAAAATACAAAAATACATTAATAGTAATAGAAACTACAAAAATACATTAATAGTAATAGAAAACAAAAATACATCAATAGTAATAGAAAAAAATACAATAGTAACAGAAAAATACTATTAGTAAAAACTACAAAAATACATTAATAGTAATAGAAAAAAATACATTAATAGTAATAGAAACAAAAATACATTAATACTAATAGAAACCACAAAAATAATAATAGTAATAGAAACAAAAATACATTAATAGTAATAGAAACAAAAATACATTAATAGTAATAGAAACCAAAAATAATAATAGTAAAAACTACAAAAATACATTAATAGTAATAGAAACAAAAATACATTAATAGTAATAGAAACAAAAATACATTAATAGCAATAGCAACAACAAAACTACATTAATAGTAATAGAAAAAAAATTGATACAATAACATTAACAACAGCAGCAGCAACGTAACAGGAACAACAGAGGCACAGGGCGACCGAAGCTCCGCCTCCAAAAACAAAAGGGTCTTTATTTATTTCCGTTTTCTTTGGACGCAAATTTTATGGGGGCAATTAAACACAATGGTTGCCTCTGTAGGTAGTTCTGGCTATAGGCCAAAAGTATAAAACAGAGATTTCCACCGGTGGGGTAGATGAGGGATGAAGAACCCCCCCCCCCCCCCAACCCCCTTTTAGCTATCAGTGGTGATTGTAAATGGGAACATAAGACTCAAGACGAATATTAAAGCGAAGGTTCTAAATGTGATCGTATAATAGCGGTGGTTTTCATAAGGCTTTGTGGCAGTATCTTTCATTTTATATTATTTAATGGACATAAAATAATTCATTTTCTGTAACGCTACGAAGTTTCAATAGCTGTATTATAAGTTATAAAAAATTCAATTTTCCTTATTTAGACGTTTTCTATCAAGTTGGTAGTTTTGGGGGGTCTCCATAAGGTATGTTTTGTAAGATGATTTTATTTGCTTTTTATGAAAGATTTAAAAAAAAAACGTACACAATAATTACTTAAATGTAAATATTTTATAGACACCAATCATGGGTATGACGTCATACAAGATTTTTAAACCGCTCGAGCAGAGAGAGAGAGAGAGAGAGAGAGAGAGAGAGAGAGAGAGAGAGAGAGAGAGAGAGAGAGAGGGGGAACCATTTCCAAAATAGATATTACCAAAATCATTCATTCTTCCCCATTCCATTTTCCATTTCATCTCGTCAATTATCGTTTCGTGTTGACCGAAGATAGACGCGATCCTTTCAAATCTTCCCCGTTTATACAAAATTGGACGTTGAACATTCCGAGACTAACACAAACCCTCCCTCTCCCTCAACATGTCTACATCCAGGGTCTATTTCCTAATTAAGCCTAATATAGAGAGATTACAGCAAATATAACAGCGTTAAATATTAATGACTTGTATTTACTTTCATACCATACCGGGTAGAAACTGGGAGAGGTCAGGTCCGAACCGGGATGATGATTATGTTCGGATGGCTTATAGGTTGCATGTCCGCACAGAATGAAGGTTGCAAAATTGAAGAATAAATTAGGATAAGTCAGTACTTCCCCCTTCCTCGGCCCCCATCCCCGGAAAAGATCTTCACGCCCCCCCCCCCCCCCCACCCCTCCCCGGAAACGACCTGCATGCAGGGTGTTTGTCGGATCCTGCAGATCGAATCGGAATGGTTGTATCGTTTAAGCCCTTGTAACAAAGACCGGTAAACATTAGCTGGTCTGAATTATTCACACCAACCCCGCCGCATCATGGGAGTTATGAAGCATGTTAAATCACTACTCCTCCCCCCCCCCACCCCCTTGATTAAATTGGAATCTAACAAGGATCTTCAAGACTGGAATGAAGACATCCCCCTCCCCCCTAAGAGAACACGTTTTCTTTGTGGTTCGGGGCTGTTATTACTAGCTATATTTACAATCTACTTTTCAAATAGTTTTTTTTTTTCAAACGTCTGTTAGTAAAGATTGCAAATAGTTAGTTTCGGTAGACTTCGTGAAAAAAAATGTTCCAGTAGTATTCGTGACACCATTACATGCATTTTCAAAATAGGGTAGCACACATTGAAAATCAACTAAAGGAGAATAAAATATGAAAATTCTAATTTTACACCCACACTGAAAAGTCGGTAGATATATTGATAAACAATATTTATGACATAGAAAATGTGTTATGAAGTATTCAAGCAAATGAAGTATTGCTCAGAAAAGTACTTGAAATACATTCCAAGATTTTAAACCAGTCATTGCGGAAGGAGTCACTCATGGCCTTTATTTGTCATATCTACAGCTCTGATGTCTCGCACCATACATGACGTATTACAATATACATTGCTAAGGACTTCAACTCAATATGTCTCCTATTAAGGTCTCCTCATATTTCAAACAACCTTTAAATATTACCTAGTCCTAGCACTGTTTCTACTTATTTTCATCCATAAAAAAAAAAAATAAACCATGACCCTTTTTGCCATGTCCATATAGTAAAACACGAACCTCACTTGGTATCCTTCCCATGTTTCCCCCCAAAAAAATATCCTATAGTAATATCTCCTCAACATCAATAAAGCATAAACCTGACCTCTAATACCTCTATCATACCCAAACTCTGTCCTTTGTTGGTATCTCCATATCCCAAAACCATGACTTTACTAAAATCTTTCTACCGAAAATCTTATCCTTTATTGATCTCCGAAATCCATGTCCTTTAAAGGTTTAAAGGGCACTCATTAATGGCAAAGGCAAGGAACAGTGACATTGTCCTATCGAACAGGGCAATATCCTAGAGACTGACCATATATACATATGATCCGGGGCAAAAGCCCCTCTCCACCCAAGCTAGGACTAAGGAGGGCCAGGCGATGGCTACTGATGACTCAATAGATAGACCTATAGGCTCCCCCAAAACCGCCCATCCTTAGCTCACAAGGATGGTGAGATTGCAGTGACCAAAGAAACTAAACAGTCTGAGCGGGACTCGAACCCGAGTCTGGCGTTCACCAGTCAGGGACGTTACCACATCGGCCACCTCAACTGCAGTATTATCCGTATTAAATATGCATATCTATTAGTAATAACCCATACTCACCATATTCTTTACCGCAATATCACCAGTATTAAAAATATACAGCACATGTATACAGTATAAGCAGCATCTCTTCTATATCCAATACATGTCCATAGCTAGTGACCTATAGAACCCGCACAGTGATTCTTGATAAATCTCCACTTTCAAACAATTTCAGTCTTCCATAAAAAAAGTTTACTTATGGATTACGACGATTAGCCTTCTGGTTATATTCCCATCATCCAAATAAACAGCTTCTCTGTGTGCGTGTGTGTAATTGTGCGTGTATCTGTAGATTTGTTACTATTGAGTGAAAAACAATTTCGAAAACAAACTGGGCAACAAAGAAAACTTATCAATTTTAAAGAGCATTGGTATTAGAAAGACTACTTGAACACACTTAATATATCTAACATTAAAAATCATTAATAATCAATAAATCTGGTTAATATTCGGACAAATCCATAAATATAAAACAATGAATAAGCCATCCCAAAGCAAATAGAATTTCAACCTGTTTTGAACTTTCTTTTCTATATAAACAGTCATCCCAACGTTGACTACCAGACGTGTAAACAGAATAATATTTCACCGTCCTTGACACACTTTACCAAAGTAAGATATACTACACCCAGAATTTCTATCGTACTCTTAAGTAAATTATGTTACCTCCTGGAACACCCCCAGAATTCTTTTATAAGATTCCGCGAGCTGATCTACATCGCATTTCTCCTTCTGTCCTGAAGTTGCTGAATGAAATCAACTTTTAGGCGAAGCCGGAGTTAACGTTGCTATCGAAGTTGGCAAGGAAAAGATTACCGGTGAACACATTCAGGTCGCTGGATAAGAAGTAACTTTGGAAACTACTTCGTTCTCTCCCCTCCCCCCACTTTTTTTTTACCACCTTCTTTCTATAAGGCGTTTCGAGACTGCAGCCTGTGAGGAAAATGAGAGGGGGACTCAAAGTTTGTAGATAATATGGATGTACTCTTTCGACAGTGCAAAGTTCGCAGTTAGTAGCCTCTTATCGCCTCGATTTTTTTTTTCGCGAGAGATAGCTTGGACAGAAGTTTCTCTCTCTCTCTCTCTCTCTCTCTCTCTCTCTCTCTCTCTCTGTGAGTGTGTGTGTGTTTTAATAGATTAGAGTGGGTAAAGAAGGTATGAAAAAAAATATCAAATTCCGGGACACTAACCTCCCCAAATCAATAAATATAACCTTTCATTTCTTTTCAGGACTTGGTTAAATTCTAATTTTGAAGCGGAGAAAAGAAATAAAGAAAATTCTGCCAGCCCATTAAAATCCCACAGAGAACAATGGGAATGTAAGAACCCATTGTCTCGTGTACCGCCACATAAAAATGTTGCTCTTAATGGGTAATTAGGTCTATGGTCCTAATTCTTAAATAAACTATTAGGTTTTAATCCCCTTGGTAAGGACCTTCTTAATAACCACACAAAGGAAGCATCTGTTTCTACGGGTCGTTGATATCTCAATGGCCGTAAACCCCATTTTACGAATCTTGCTTCGCTTTAACAAAATAAAATGTTCTAATTTCGTCTATGCGAGATTTCATGGTGGATTGTATAATCCTATTTTGTTTATATGAACAGTTTTCAAATGCTTCCCATTCTACACAGTTATATTGGGAGGAAAATTTTACAGTGTATTTAAGAGAAATGGCAAGATTTAATCTCATAAAAGATTCAGTAGTCTACTACGAAAGTAATTATATAGTTGTGTCTAGTTTAATTGTTATTTAAATACATCTTACGTTTACCAAGAAACCGTTAAAGATAATTAAAAACTTTACTATATGATAATAAAAGCAGTAGCAATTGACAAGTCTAAACCGAATTCTTGCCAGTGTTAGAGAATGGATAATAATAAAATAACTAAAATCAAATGAAAATAAAACTGAGTTTATGTTGTTTAGAAAGAAAAATGGCCTAAGTAACTTGGGTGGTATTAAAAAAAAAACAAAGAAGTTCGTGATCTAGACTCATCTCGTGGCTGTGACTGTCTTTCAATGCCCAAATAAATTTAGTAAAAACTGCTAGCTTTCATCTTAGAAACATTGCTTTTATTAAGAAGTACCAAGATGAACATTCTGTTAAGAAACTTGTGATAAACTGAGTTATTACCAGGATTGACTCCTGCATCTACTACAATTTAACAAAAGTGCAACTTACATTACAAAACATGATAAACAGAGAAGCAAGACTGATAAAAGGTGTCCCATCCCCAAGGTAGGATCACTCTTACATTGATTTACATCGGCTACCTATTGAAGCAAGAATATAGTTTAAAATATGTACAATAACCCTTAAAGTTATCAGAACCTGACGTCCTAAATATCTAAGAGAATTGCTACATATTGTGCAGTCAACAAATTGTGTTGACACGAGAATAGCTACAGATGGTTTCAAATTATTGGAACCTAGGTATATGTCTACTGTAGGCTATAGAGCCTTTAAATGTGCGGACCAGAGACTATACAATAAGCTCCCACTAGACATCCGAAAGATTGAATATATGGTTTAAGAGGAAATTGAAGACTTGCTAGATCTCTTAAGAACGAAAGTGTGGATTTGACAATAAACGAGCAATATGCGGCGTGAAATGCTGAATGCCTTGGAATGAAAATGATAAAATAACTGTGAAGGTCCTGTAAAGAGTAGGGTTTCCATGCTGTATAGGACCAGAAAAGTAGCCCTTAAAATAAGTAAATAATAGGAATCACGATCACTAAATTCTTAAGATGGCAAAAACTGTTTTTATTGAAACTAGTAGTTTTCAACAGTTATGGTAAATTAACCAGTGTACCGTGTGAGCTGTTGGCTATTGATGTATTTTAACAACTTGAGATGAAGTCAACATCAACTGCTTGGAAATTAAATTCCATTTTCTTATATCTGCAACCGACAGAAGCTGTACAGACAACCTAATTCCATTTTCTTTGAGTTACACCTACCAGCAACTTTACTGGCAACCGAATCCATTCATTACCAAGTAATGTTTACTTTGAGCTTTAACTCACGGTAAATTCACCCAACTTCTTGCAGTCTCCAAATTTCCCCATGAGTATACGCAATGTTAACCAAGATCATATCAAGAGAAAATGAGAATTGGCTATTAGAGGGGAAAAAAATCACTAATTTGAGGAGACTGACTAATCACAGTCTGGAAAACATTAGTCGTTATTTGGAACCTAAAGCGTGATTCGTCACGTCAATCGAGAGAGAAAAAAAAAAACTACTGGAATACGCCTTACAAAATTGTACAGAATATTAGAAATGATAATTCTAATAACTGTACTGATAACATGATGAGGATAGAGTAACATCGTTGTTAATGGAAAAAGATTGTTCATTTAATTTTCCATTAATGCTGCATTCTTAATCTTACGTGTTAGTAAGAACAAGGTACCTGGCTGTATGCAAGTAAAGATAGCTGGTGTTGGCATTTACTGGGAGGGGAAACCCGTTTTGATTTCTTTATATAAAACCGTCTTCTTTAATACTCTATTGACACGACAGCACCATTACAAAATGACAAACGAGGGTGGTTTACTGGTAAATGTGTGATTGAGTAACTCAAGATCTATAGACCTCTAGTAGCTGACCATACCTTGTAACGTACTTCGAGACGATGGAAAGATTACGAGAGAATGGGCGAGCAGGAATAGTTGTTGGTAATTATCTGTCAAAATTTCATTACTTTACAAATTAATGATATGAAGGAAAACATGCCGCCAGAAAGTCATAAATATAGAGAGAAAATTTCCCAGCATTTTAGTAACGCATACATTTCTGAAAACCATAAACCGAACTAAATTACTCAATCAAACAAGGTTACCCCTCAAAAAATATTTGGCTGTCATTCGATTTCTTACTTTCCTTGGATTCGAAATAGATAATGATTAAGTAGGATATGTTCCTTCAGCTTCCTTCTGCCTATTCCTTCACTTTGAAGTCCAATACAAATTCATTCCTGACAAAGTCCTCCTCATCCGCATCATAATCATTGTCGTTAACTTCATCTGTATCCGGTTCGAATCTCGGATGAAAACCATTATCATATTTATCTTTCTGCCATCATCATCATCCTCTCTCTTTTAAAACGCCTCCTACCTCTGCTCCTCAATTTCATCTCCTACCATCCCGTAAACACAACCACCCCCCTCCCCCATTCCATCTCTATCTTCCCCTCATTTCTCCATCTCTTCTCTTCTCACGGAACCACCCTAGGCTCCCTCCTAGCCCCGCCCAACACCACCCAACCAAACCGCTCCCCCCTCCACCCCCGTCTCTCAGTTTGCACACACACTAGGCAAAGCTCTGAGATAATCGGCTATGCATGAAACGCAAATAAGACTATTGGAAAATCTTGTTAAATGTGTTTGCACTGTAAAACGCCGGCTGGTAGCCTATAATGGTGCTTCTGATACTGTATGTATTGTTGGCACATATCATGAACTTCTTTTTATATACGCAAATGATCTACAAGAGAGATTTGTACCAAGGAGGAAGGTAAAAGAAAATATACAAAAAGATAAATCTGTTTAGACTTCATGCCCCACCATCGTCCCCTGTTATTTTCACAGGAATATAAGCAGCCTCAATGGATCCTATTTGGACTTAGAGTACATTCTATTATTTTCACCGGGATGATGCATTTTTTTTTCGGACGATTTACAAAACGTTCAAATTGCAAAAGGGTTCCAGAAGATGACAAGAGCGAACAAACAGAGGGGAAAAAAACATTATATAAAAAGAGGTTTCTTTTATTGCTTCTTTTTTACTTCACACAAAACTTGGTTTTTATCATGTGAGTGGGCGAACGAAATGCTGACTAGGCACATTTTCCTACTACGTATATTGGACATATTGGTATAAAAAGGTGGTATACATACACGAAAACAATTGGTATGTACATACATGTACTTTCATACATACATAATACCTATACCTAAAATAGGTACAGACACACACACATATATATATATATATATATATATATATATTATTTCCGAGAGAGGATACCTTACCGTGGTGAAAGAATTTGCGTATCGAATGACCAGAGCAAAGTTGCACTAGTGAGCGATCAGACTAAAATCTCCCACCATCACCAATCCACAATGGCCAGCTTGGTGAGAAAGATTGACCAAACCCTAGACATGAATTAATATGTCTGAGGCCTTTTCCTGTAATACACTAGAAACGACAGTATTTGTTGTAGTTCTTGTGCATGTGTGTATGTATATATGTATGAATGTATGCATGAATGTAATTTTTTGAATAAAATAAAACAAAAAAACCTGATGCTTTATTTTTACAAGGAAGTCGATCCTTTTAGTGAAGCATTACTCCAAAACTTGTCATGTAAAACATTTAATATTCCTCAGGAGTCATCAATGAAACTATAAATATTAATAAATACAAAACATTTTAAGCACTGAAAAAGTGTTATAAATAATCCCCCAACAACAAAGCAGCCAGTTCACAAAAGGATCCATCTATATACCTAACCATCTGACACACAAAATATTCCAGTGAAAGTATTTTGGACCTACCAGTTGACCTCAATAAATCTGATTAAAAATGCCTCATCCGGTAGCAAACAGATCTATTTGAAAGCGATGTAATAGAACCAGTGAAATGCGAGTTGGCTGCAGTAGGTCATAAAGGTCAAAAACGGTTTTCTAAAAGGTCATTAGAGACCTAATGGGTCACCACAACACCACTTGCGGAACCAGGGCGCCATAATAAATAGCGGATGTGACGAAATATAGTCGTCAGGCTGGAATTTTTAATTTTTCGAATTCGTGCCAGTATTTATTTATTCCTCCGTTCAGTTCATGGCAGTATTTTTTTATTCCTCCGTTCAGTTCGTGCCCGTATTTATTTATTCCTTCATTCAGTTCGTGCCAGTATTTATTTATTCCTTCATTCAGTTCGTGCCCGTATTTATTTATTCCTTCATTCAGTTCGTGCCAGTATTTATTTATTCCTCCGTTCAGTTCGTGCCCGTATTTATTTATTCCTTCATTCAGTTCGTGCCCGTATTTATTTATTCCTTCATTCAGTTCGTGCCAGTATTTATTTACTCCTTCATTCAGTTCGTGCCAATATTTATTTATTCCTTCATTCAGTTCGATATTTATTCCTCCGTTCAGTTCGTGCCCGTATTTATTTATTCCTCCGTTCAGTTCGTGCCCGTATTTATTTATTCCTCCGTTCAGTTCGTGCCCGTATTTATTTATTCCTCCGTTTACTTCGTGCCCGTATTTATTTATTCCTCCGTTCAGTTCGTGCCAGTATTCATTTATTCCTCCGTTCAGCTCGTGCCCGTATTTATTTATTCCTCCATTCAGCTCGTGCCCGTATTTATTTATTCCTCCATTCAGCTCGTGCCAGTATTTATTTATTCCTTCATTCAGTTCGTGCCCGTATTTATTTATTCCTCCGTTCAGCTCATGCCAGTATTTATTTATTCTTCCATTCAGTTCGTGCCCGTATTTATTTATTCCTTCATTCAGCTCATGCCAGTATTTATTTATTCCTTCATTCAGTTCGTGCCCGTATTTATTTATTCCTTCATTCAGCTCGTGCCCGTATTTATTTATTCCTCCATTAAGTTCGTGCCCGTATTTATTTATTCCTCCATTCAGTTCGTGCCAGTATTTATTTATTCCTTCAATCAGTTCGTGCCCGTATTTATTTATTCCTTCATTCAGCTCGTGCCCGTATTTATTTATTCCTTCATTCAGTTCGTGCTAGTATTTATTTATTCCTCCATTTAGTTCGTGCCAGTATTTATTTATTCCTTCATTCAGTTCGTGCCCGTATTTATTTATTCCTTCATTCCGCTCGTGCCCGTATTTATTTATTCCTTCATTCAGTTCGTGCTAGTATTTATTTATTCCTCCATTTAGTTCGTGCCAGTATTTATTTATTCCTCCATTCAGTTCGTGCCAGTATTTATTTATTCTTCCATTTAGTTCGTGCCAGTATTTATTTATTCCTTCATTCAGCTCATGCCAGTATTTATTTATTCCTTCATTCAGTTCGTGCCCGTATTTATTTATTCCTTCATTCAGCTCGTGCCCGTATTTATTTATTCCTCCATTCAGTTCGTGCCCGTATTTATTTATTCCTCCATTCAGTTCGTGCCAGTATTTATTTATTCCTTCAATCAGTTCGTGCCCGTATTTATTTATTCCTTCATTCAGCTCGTGCCCGTATTTATTTATTCCTTCATTCAGTTCGTGCTAGTATTTATTTATTCCTCCATTTAGTTCGTGCCAGTATTTATTTATTCCTTCATTCAGTTCGTGCCCGTATTTATTTATTCCTTCATTCCGCTCGTGCCCGTATTTATTTATTCCTTCATTCAGTTCGTGCTAGTATTTATTTATTCCTCCATTTAGTTCGTGCCAGTATTTATTTATTCCTCCATTCAGTTCGTGCCAGTATTTATTTATTCTTCCATTTAGTTCGTGCCAGTATTTATTTATTCATTCAGTTCGTGCCCGTATTTAATTATTCTTCCATTCAGTTCGTGCCCGTATTTATTTATTCCTTCATTCAACTCGTGCCCGTATTTATTTATTCCTCCATTCAGTTCGTGCCCGTATTTATTTATTCCTCCATTCAGTTCGTGCCAGTATTTATTTATCCCTCCATTCAGTTCGTGCCCGTATTTATTTATTCCTCCATTCAGTTCGTGCCAGTATTTATTTATCCCTCCATTCAGTTCGTGCCCGTATTTATTTATTCCTCCATTCAGTTCGTGCCAGTATTTATTTATTCCTCCATTCAGTTCGTGCCCGTATTTATTTATTCCTCCATTCAGTTCGTGCCAGTATTTATTTATTCCTCCATTCAGTTCGTGCCCGTATTTATTTATTCCTCCATTCAGTTCGTGCCAGTATTTATTTATTCCTCCATTCAGTTCGTGCCCGTATTTATTTATTCCTCCATTCAGTTCGTGCCAGTATTTATTTATTCCTCCATTCAGTTCGTGCCCGTATTTATTTATTCCTCCATTCAGTTCGTGCCAGTATTTATTTATCCCTCCATTCAGTCCGTGCCAGTATTTATTTATTCCTCCATTCAGTCCGTGCCAGTATTTATTTATTCCTTCATTCAGCTCGTTTTCTTTATTCCTCCATTCAGTCCGTGCCAGTATTTATTTATTCTTTCATTCAGTTCGTGCCAGTATTTATTTATTCTTCCATTTAGTTCGTGCCAGTATTTATTTATTCATTCAGTTCGTGCTCGTATTTATTTATTCTTCCATCAGTTCGTGCCAGTATTTATTTATTCTTCCATTCAGTAATTAATTCATTTGTTTAACGAACCAGTTTTGACATCTTCCCGGTCCTACTTATGAAAAGGGGGAGGCGCATTTTCAGTCCCATCAAATAACGCAAATTAGAAATCCCGCTCTCTTATTACGCAAAACTATTCAAATAATGAGAGCAAATACGCCATGTCATTACAATTTATGATTAAATGCAACAGCACTTCCTTTGTTTAGACAACATTCGATGAATTTCGGACAACGGTCCGATTTAATGTAATGAATTATATAACGGGTCAGACTCCATTCTAAATCCATTGTGCGATCACAAAACTAATTCCGCAATCGACTCTTTCATAATGAAATCAAATGAATATTGTACCTTTCCATTAAGTTGCGCTTGTCCTAGCTAAAAGACACGTTGGCTCTTGGCAATGCACAAGGGGGCGATTTATTTCACTGGGAATTGGGAAAAAAAAAAAAAAAAGATCTTTGATGACATATCAAGGCCCCCCCCCCAAAAAAAAAAGTTAAAAGATTATATTTTCGTTATTTATCTCAATTCAAACTTTATTTTATTCAATTACTGAGCTTTGCATGCATTGATGTAGATTGAATTAAGCTATTAAATTGAGTTACTAAGTTGCAGTATATCAGAGTAATCTTTTTTATGTATCTAACACACCTTTCAATAACTAAAAGATTATTTTAATTAAATTCACCAACCAATGTACGTAAGGTTTTAAGTTTTACATAAATGCTAGCAAGACGGGGTTGCCAATGCAAGATCCAAAAATAAAACCTCCAGTTGGAGGTGAATATAACAGTTCAGATGTGTCTCTCAATAAAGCACAATGAAGATGGTAAATAATATGGAAGCTTATTTCTTATATAGCTAAATTATTATTATCACTATTTTTCTGAGGAGATAGGCGGTCCTTTTTTTTTTTTTTTTAAACAAAACGATCTTCCTAATCGGGTAGTTGAATTAGTAGAACTTCAAAAGTTCAAACTTACAGCTAATGTTTTTATGTTGAACAGGCTTCCATAATTCTTTTTACAGTTTATATATGACATACCTGTTTTGATGTTATCGTTTAAAATATTTCATTGTTGATTTTTTCTTATATCGCTTATTTATTTTCTTACTTTCCTCACTGGCCTATTTTTCCTTGTTGGAGCCCTTGGGCTTATAGTATCTTGCTTTTCCAACTAGAGTTGTTGCTTGGCTAGTAATAATAATAATAATAATTATAATAATAATAATATTAATAATAATTCCTGACGGACCCAATTTTTTTCCCTCGAGTTCGACTATATCCAAATGGTACATTCAAGAAGCCAGGTGTCTATAATTTTTGTGCCAAGCAATTTTGACAAATGACTCCCAGCTTCATGCCTTTGCATTAACACATCAGTCATGCAAATGAAGACATGTTACCAAGCGACTGTATTTACAACCTTTCAGGTAATTCTCCGAATCAATAATAAAAAAAAGAAGTGAGAAATTCGTGCTATTGTTCGGTATAAAGAACCTTCAATGCACCGCGTGACAAACTGCAAGTTATTTACCATTCCCTTTGTGACCTAAATCGTCACATGCTTTTTAAAGGTCAAGAATGTCTAGTCTCTTATTATAGGCGATAATGGAGCCTTCCTTTCTAGGCCCCGTTTGAAAATTATATATACACACGCATATATATATATATATATATATATTCATATATACATATGTATAGATTGATTGATAGAGAATGGAGCTGCAGTGTGAAGGGAAATAATTCATTAAAACAAGGAAGTGATGTCAGTAAATGTGCAATTATAAATACACACATATATATATATATATATAATATATATATATATATATATATACATATATATACATATATATATATTGATTGATTGATTGATTGATTGATAAAGATAGGAGCTGCATGTGAAGGGAATTAAATTCCTTAAAACAAAGGAATCGATATATGTCAGTGAATATGTTCAATTATATATATATATATATATATATATATATATTATATATATATATACAGTATATATATAAATTATTACATAAATAAATGTGAGTGTATGTATTATGAATGCGTGCGTGAGAGAGAGAGAGAGAGAGAGAGAGAGAGAGAGAGAGAGAGAATATATCCAAGTAAAACAATTCGTTGTTCGACAACAGTTTTTTGTAATCATTACAAAGGAACATTCTTTTAGCTATAAACCATTTAATATAGAATGTTTTAGTTACTCCGGTTAGTTGTGTTTATATATTAAAAATACTAGTAAGTTGTGAATTTTTTTGCATTAGTTTGGTTTCGCTAAAAGTTATAATGTCACGTATCTAGAATAGTGTTTTTTTTTTTTTTTTTTGGAATAATTTCTATTGATTTCTTAGTAAAAGTTATAATGTCATGTATCTAGAATCAGTTTTTTTTTTTTTTTGAATAATTTCTATTGATTTGTTATTGGAAAATTAAACAAGGAGATGATCCCACAACTTTGAAATTCTATCGAAAGAAAACACAAACATGTTGGAAACTTTGCCGTACGAAAACATCCATAAGCAACGTTTGTAATGGAAAGTTCTGTCCCTTGATCCCACTCTCCATAAACAGTGATTTCCATATTAAAGATTCCCTCAAACGTGAATAAATACGCGATAACAGTATTTAAAAGAAAAAAAAATGCCTCAAGATTCCTAAAATTAATCACACACACTATCTCTCTCTCTCTCTCTCTCTCTCTCTCTCTCTCTCTCTCATTTTTGAAAAGAATTTGTTTCCTTAAGGCTCCCAAGATACTCAGACTCCCAAAATACACACTCTCTCTCTCTCTCTCTCTCATTTTTTTTTTTAAAAATTTCTTTCCTTAAGGCTCCCAATATACACTCTCTCTCTCTCTCTCTCTCTCCTCTCTCTCTCTCTCTCTCTCTCTCATATTTGAAAAGAATTTGTTTCCTTAAGGCTCCCAAGATACTCAGACTCCCAAAATACACACACTCTCTCTCTCTCTCTCTCTCTCTCTCTCTCTCTCATTTTTTTTAAATTTCTTTCCTTAAGGCTCCCAACATACACTCTCTCTCTCTCTCTCTCTCTCTCTCTCTCTCTCTCTCTCTCTCTCATTTTTAATAGAATTTGTTTCCTTAAGGCTTCCAAGATACTCAGACTCCCAAAATACACACTCTCTCTCTCTCTCTCTCTCTCTCTCTAATTTTTTTTAAATTTCTTTCCTTAAGGCTCCCAATATACACACACACACTCTCTCTCTCTCTCTCTCTCATTTTTTTTTTAAAAATTTCTTTCCTTAAGGCTCCCAATATACACTCTCTCTCTCTCTCTCTCTCTCTCTCTCTCTCTCTCTCTCATATTTGAAAGAATTTGTTTCCTTAAGGCTCCCAAGATACTCAGACTCCCAAAATACACACACACACTCTCTCTCTCTCTCTCTCTCTCTCTCTCTCTCTCTCTCATTTTTTTTAAATTTCTTTCCTTAAGGCTCCCAATATACACTCTCTCTCTCTCTCTCTCTCTCTCTCTCTCTCTCTCTCTCTCATTTTTTAATAGAATTTGTTTCCTTAAGGCTTCCAAGATACTCAGACTCCCAAAATACACACTCTCTCTCTCTCTCTCTCTCATTTTTTTTTAAATTTCTTTCCTTAAGGCTCCCAATATACACACACACTCTCTCTCTCTCCTCTCTCTCTCTCTCTTTCTCTCTCTCTCTCTCTCTCTCTCTCTGTGACGCAATAGTAATCATACTCAATTGACAATCTAATTGACCAAGCATTCAATTCTCCAACTGTATCAGGAAGGCGGAGAAATGGTCGTCTTTCCTAATATCCAGTAAGTTTCCTTTAAACTAAAAACAGCTATTTTTATGTACCTAGTAGTTGATAGACCGTTGTGGGTCATCACTATTGGGAGCAAGAGAGTACGATAGATAAAATGTGATAAAGTTATTTCTCCGTCCGAATGTGTACTTTCAGATCGAGAAGGCATTACAATTAATCCTCGTCTAAACAGGGTGATTTCTCTCTCTCTCTCTCTCTCTCTCTCTCTCTCTCTCTCTATGATGTGTTTATAATTTCCACCTTAAGCGCATATTCATTTGGTATAATCCCATCTCTCTCTCTCTCTCTCCTCTCTCTCTCTCTCTCTCTCTCTCCATTATGATTTATTAATTTCCATCTTAAGCGCATATTCATTCGGTATAATCCC
>NC_090742.1:75700800-75748300 GCF_036898095.1 Palaemon carinicauda | reverse complement strand
CGGTGCTTCGTGTATGATACCTGGAACAACCGAAGTCATAGCGGGTTCATGGTGGCGCAGAGTGGCGATGCAACTTGCAATGGCCTCTTCAGTGTTGGTTCTGGGTCCAAGACGCTCATGCTTACCAAAGGTACTAATTGTATTTATATTTAGAAATATTATTAGCAATGGCATTAGTAGTAGTAGTAGTAGTAGTAGTAGTAGTAGTATTGTTTGTGTTGAGACTGCCTTGCCTTATGCAAGACACTGGCTCTTGCGTTGGCAGCCCGTAAGCGAGTGTAATTGTAATTTTCTTTAATTTACTTTGAAAGAGGGAAGAATAGTAGTAGTAGTAGTAGTAGTAGTAGTAGTAGTAGTAGTAGTAGTAGTAGTAGTAGTAGTAGTAGTAGTAGCCGAAAATGTTTAAGTTTGGACCCTCTGTATGAGTTTCACAAAAACATCATTACCTTACTTATAAAATGAAATGAACATACAGATGTAATAAAAGGATGACGCAGATAATCTCAAGGAAATTATACTTCTGTTCACTCTTCAAGATTTTTGTCTTCCTTCTTAGTAGTTATTATCAAAAACAGAAAAAAAAAATATTAGGTAAAAATTATAGCATTTTCATTGTTAAAAAAAAAATTTACAATGTTGGGGTTTCACATCTGGCTCATCTCCTAGTTTCTAATACTTGGATTTTCAGGTTTTCGGATATTTTTTATTTTATTCTCTCAAGAGAATTGAGCTTTCAAATGAAAAATCTCAAAACTTGAGTTTTAAAGCGACCTCAGACTTAAATTATTATTACCTTTGCCACTTCATTGCGAAGATTGCGTTTTGGTACGAGTGTATTTGCGTATTTATTTGTTTGTAAGTCTGTCTGTGTGTGTGTTTGTGATTCGTATAACTCAAAAACTATTTGACAGTCTCATGAAATTTGGTAGTACAATTTTATTAGATTTTTGGAGTGATTGGGTCAAAAGTCAAGGCCAACGTTACGAAAAGGTCAAAAACGTCATTTTGCCATATCGTGACAATTTCTTATCTGAATTGCATGATGTTCTTTGGGATCGAATACCCATAACACTATATCAGTTTTCTTCGTAACAAAAGTGGCGATGACGAAGGTATGTGCTCTATCGAGTGCCCATTCTAGTTATTACTGTTGTTATTATTTGTAATAGAATGTAAATAAGGGAAGAGAAAAGAACAAGAAAAATTGGAAAATTTAGATAAACAGTAAAGGATAAAATACCAAATGGAAAAAAAAAAATAACCTGAATAAATTGTAAGGTTCTGTCCTCCTATGAAAATCTGAGCATCGCTGTCTGTAACTGCAAGGAAGACTATTCTTAAGTTTTCAGCATCTCTGGTACTGGTCAGTGTAAAAATGTGATTTTGATTTTGAAAGAAAAGAGAACCTCGTCCAAACTAGCAGAGACTATGATACACATGGCTATTGGGGGAGTATCCCTTATGGATAATCAAATCTTTCGATGATAGTTTTGTTTGAAGTTTCCTGGGTGGGATTAGCATTTCATGAAAATCTACGGGAATGTTACATGCAGACGCTCTGGGGACTATGGCAGAGACTGTAGAATAGTTGCAGAGGAGGGTAAGACATTTGCACGAAGCCATTGAATGTGGTAATATGAAAATAACTGACAACCTGACAACACTGAGATTAAGAAAAACTTTTTCTTCTCTGCGCTGTAATTGATCAGTGGCCAGTTTCCTCTTGGTAAGGGTAGAAACGAGACTTTAGCTTTGGTAAGCAGCTCTTCTAGGAGAAGGACACTCCAAAATCAAACCATTGTTATCTAGTCTTGGGTAGTGCCATAGCCTCTGTAATACGGTCTTCCACTGTCTTGGATTAGAGTTCTCTTGCCTGAGGGTATAATTGGGCGCACAATTCTGTCTTATTCCTCTTCCTCTTGCTTTGTTATAGTTTGTATAGTTTGCATAGGATATATTTATTTTAATGTTACTCATGAAATATTTTATTTTTCCTTGTTTCCTTTCCTCACTGGGCTATTTTCTCTGTTAGAGCACCTGGGCTTATAGCATCCTGTTTTTCCAACTAGGGTTGTTGGTTAGTAAGTAATAATAATAATAATAATAAACTTGGGCTATAGTATCCAGCAAGAAGGGATGGGAGGTGATATTCATATAAGATAGGAGGGGACTACACTTGGAACTGGTAGGTATGTACTTTTATCCACGAGGAAGGCCGTGAAGCTAAGGTCGAAAGTAGGATAAACTTTGCACCTAGTGGATCCTGGATAAATGCAGCTCGGGGATAACGGCAGGAGTTGGCAGTGTGACAAAGGAAGGCAAAATAAACTGAAAATCGATATCTATAGTACCTCAAGTATAAACTAGCGAAGTTACTGATTTCTATCTTTGCCATAACTATTTGGCTGTATTTGAGTAATAGGCACCTAACTTTGGAGAAAAGAAAGAGTTCATAAACACTGGCATTAGGAAGGATGTAGGATCAGAAGCTGGGATGGACAAAGACGAAGATAATGAAATGTATTTTGGGGATTTGGCTGCGTGAGAGGCAGAGAAATAAAGAAATTGGGGCAATTATTATTATTATTACTAGCTAAGCTACAACCCTAGTTGGAAAAGCAAGATGCTATAAGCCCAAGGGCTTCAACAGGGAAAATTTGCCCAGTGAGGAAAGGAAATAGGGAAATAAATAAACGATAGAAGAAGTAATGAAAATTAAAATATATTTTAAAAACATTAATAATATGAAAACATATTTCATTTATAAATTATAAAAGGGCTTACTCAAGCCTGTTCAACACAAAAACATTTGCAGCGAGTTTGAACTTTTGAAGTCCTACTCATTCAACTACCCGATTAGGAAGATCATTCCACAACTTGGTCACAGCTGGAATAAAACATCCAGAGTACTGGGTAGTATTGAGTCTCGTGATGGAGAAGGCCTGACCATTAGAATTAACTCTGCATTCCTGACCAACAAATTAAGATGGGAATCAGCAGCTGAAAACCACACAGTAGGACAATACTCGAAACGGTAAAATGAAAGAATTAAAACACTTCTTCAGTATAGATTGATCACCAAAAATCTTGAAAGACCTTCTCAATAAGCCAATTACTTTGTGCAATTGAAGACGCAGACCTAATAAGCTCCCACGAAACATTCGCATGATAGAAAACATTAAGGCTTTCAAAAGGAAACTGGCCTACCCGGCCAAAACAATAGTTAAAATTACGTATAACATTATTTACTTATTTTTGTAGTAGTGCGTTGAATGTGCGTCCAAGTTCTCTCGAAATAAAAGACGAAAGGGAAAAATCAGCTTCCATTTCCGGGGCATTTTGTGGGAGTAATGGATGTGGTTTAGGACCTCGTTAATTGTATTGCAAAAGGACCACCACTTCTGCTTCATGGAGAGAGAGAGAGAGAGAGAGAGAGAGAGAGAGAGAGAGAGAGAGAGAGAGAGAGAGAGAGAGAGAGAGAGAGAGAGAGAGAGAGAGAGTGAGGTTTATAGAATCTCGTAGAGGGGGATTTATTCATGCTGCAAGATTTCATGGGCTTTCTTTATTCCTCTAATGAGCGAGATAATGAGATGGAAATACTAGAAGAATCGTGTGCATCTCCAGAGGAATAAAACGACGAATCACGGGAGGGACACGGGATTTAAGGGTGGGGGGATGGGTGAGTGGGGTGATGATAGCTCTAGTGATAGCCCCTTCCACCGCAACCCCCCCCCCCCCCCCATTTACAACCCCACGAAATATCTCTGGCTCAACTGGAAAACCTTTGGCGCCAATGGATGAAGCGACCCAGCGTTTAATGAGATATTTAATTCATTCGCTTCTCGGGTTTTTATTTCATCGTTTTCGGGCTTTTTTTTCTCTCCTTTTTTTTTTTTTCTCCAATGGTGGTTGCCAGTTTTCGCTGAGATTTTGTGGAATGTATTAGGTAGTGAAGGTTCATCATGCCCAGTATTTAAGAGAGCATAAATGTATTGGTTTGAGGTCATGTGCGTTTTAACTTTGAAAAGAACAAGATGAAAATGGCAAACTTTTTTTTTAATAGGTCTCTATACTTTCTAAAATTCCTACACCTAAATATTTTTTCTCATAAATCTTTTCATACACTGAATTTTCTTTAGAAAGTTATATATATATATACACACACACACACACATATATATAAATATATATATATAAATATATATATGAAAATATATAAATTATATATATATAATATATATATATATATATATATATATATATATATATATATATATATATATATATATATATATATATATATATATATATATAATATTAACAACACAGTCTTTGCTTTAAATGTAATATTTGATCTGTGTGCAAAACTTGACTATATCGACATTTCCCTCAATTAAAAAAATATTTAAATCTTAAGATATTTTTTTTCTGATAATCGCTTCATTTATAAATTAGGACGAAAACTACTTTCTTTTATATTCTTGAGACTTCAAATACTTATTTTAAATGATAGTACCAAAATTTATTCATATTCGTGTTGCAATAATTACTAAAATGCAATATTTCATGTTCTGAATAAAATATGAAACTAATTAAACCTAACGTTGCGTTACTTAGATAAAATATTTAAAGTCATTTCGAAATAAAGCTTCACAAATCTAACGTTACAGTATTCCGCTTAAATCTTACGGATGAAAATAAAAATAATCTTCCAGAATTGATATTACGCCAACAACTACATATTTCGGAAATTAAATCTGAAGATATTACTACTTTAATAAACCTTATATTTCAACGATTTATATTTAGAATTCTATTTATCCCTCGGAAATAAAATCTCACTCACTTCTAGAATGAAATATTTTCAACGCTGTTTACTTGAAATGGATCTAAAATCAGGTTTCATAAAACTAACATTTCCAACTTGTATCAAGAACTCAAAAGATCCAGCGATCGCTTCCTCTTTTATAAAATACAATATCTATTCTTTTGTATCCCCTACTCTTATTTGCTTACGCCAGCCTTATTACACGCCTTTGAACTTAAAAAACAAAAAAAAATCTATCTCTCCAAATGACAAAAAATTCATGTAATTTCGTCTTTTTCAGTGGACATTGTCGGAAGCAAGTGCCGCTTCCCATCCTGGGTAGGGGGCCCTCACTGGCACTCCCTGGACGGACACATAACCCTCCACGTGACCCGGAAGAATTCGACCTTGAGGCTAACAGGTCACACACCTGACGGACCCGTCACCCTCTCGTGTTTAGAACCTTACGTGCACTCGAGGCGATCGGCCACGTACATCACAAGGGTTACTTACGGATGGTAAGTCTTCTGCTGGGGCATTTGACTCCATCGTTTATGGTTAATGTTGTGTCGCCACTGCATCGGACAAGTAAACAAGCGTCCATGTCAATGAATGGGATCATATGTTGTTGCAGGAATAAAGGTCTCCTAATTAGATACTGATGATAGCGTTGTTGATTAGCAGTGTCCATAAACCAGGTCTTTGTTTACGTGTGTATTGGTTTATTGCTTGATGGCACACTAATCTGTTTCCTTTCCTCACTGGGCATTTCGCCAGACAGATGTTAATGTAGATTTCGCGTAAAGTATGTTCACAAGTCAACATAAACGAAACGATATTAACGCGTAATATCCTTTTATTTTTCCAGCTCGAGTGGTTATCAGTGCGTCCGCATGTTGTCTCGTGATGACCACGTTTTGGAGATGCTTATGGGTAAGTAATCTAGAAAAGTACGGGTTTGCATATTTATAATCTTATTCTTGGATTTCATCAGAAAATTGCCCGCTTCATGCTAATAATAGTGGTTATATTTCACTGGTACTGGGAAACCAATATGAATAAAAATATTTTAAATGGTAAACCACGTTCTGTTCGTAAATGTCACAACAACAACCAGTATTTGTAAATGCGCTGGAAAACTTTTTTGTTATGGAAAAAAAAGTGGTAGCAAATTTCAATGAGATTTTGTGTATAAATAAGCTGTCCGGTATTACTGCTTTCCTAAGATAAAAATGTGCAAGTTGTTCCCTTGCTGTTACTGGATAAGCGCAGACGACTTCAGGAGAGAAAATATCAAAGCTTGGTTGTACAGACTCACTAGATTTTGATAGTTCATTACACACTGATTATTCTTTCCATACAGTGCTGGAATAAGCTTAAACCCTTTACAGTTCAACTCGTAATTCGTTCCACCCTACAATGCTGGAACAAGTTTAATCCCTTTAGAGTTCAACTCGTGATTCCTTTTTCCATACAATGCTGGAATAAGCTGAATCCCTTTACAGTTCAACTCTTAATTAATTTTTCCATACAATGCTTGAATAAGCTTAATCCCTTTACAGTTCAACTCATAATTTGTTTTTCCATAAAATGCTGGAATAAGCTTAATCCCTTTATAGTTCAACTCGTAATTCGTTTTTCCATACAACGCTGGAATAAGCTTAATCCCTTTACAGTGCAACTCGTATTTTTTCCCATACAATGCTGGAATAAGCTTAAGCCCTTCACAGTTCAACTCATAATTCTTTTGCATACAATGCTCGAATAAGATAATCCCTTTAAGAGTTCATCTCGTAATTCCTTTTGTACACAATGCTGGAATAAGCTTAATCCCTTTACAGTTCAACTAGTAATTTCTTTTCTATGCAATGCTGGAATAAGCTTAATCCCTTTACAGTTCAACTCGGAATTCGTTTTTCCATACAAAGATGGAATAAGCTGAATCCATTCACAGTTCAACTCGTGATTCGTTTTTCCATACAATGCTGGAATAACCTTAATCCCTTTAGTTCAACTCATAATTCCTTTTCCATACAATGCTGGAATAAGCTTAATCCCTTTATAGCTCAACTCGTAATTCCTTTTCCATGCAATGCTGGAATAAGCTTAATCCCATTACAGTTCAACTCAATTCCTTTTACATACAATGCAGGAATAAGCTTAATCCCTTTACAGTTCACTCCAGGTATAAGTGAAATCCATTTAGTGTTCATTCCTTGAATTAGCGAAATGGGTTTACTGTTCACTCAGTAGAATTCCATTACTGTTCACTCCTGGAGTAACCAGAATTCCCTATCGGTTCACTCAGTAAATAAGCAAGTTCTGTCTCTTTTCATTCCTGGAATAGCCTATGTAGAATTCATTCTCTGTTTATTCGTGAATTAAGCAGAATTCCTTTTCCTGTTCACTTCTGGAATAAACACGCTTCCTTTTCGTGTTTATTTCTGGAATAAGCGAAATCCATTGACTTCTCCCATCCCCCTTGGAATCGGATTTTGCGTTTCACGAGACAAGGAAGGACGCAAATTCTCCGAACAAGTCTCCGTTGGTCGGTGGCGACAAGTCCCTGATTCGACTTGGCTTGTTTGACAAGTGTCTGCTAACTAGTCACCAATTTCCTGCGTCAAAGGACCTCTTCAGAACTTTGGCGTAAACTTCCCCTCTCATTGTAGGATCGGGACAATCCGTTCTACTTGTCGCTAGATAGAGTAAACAATCTCAAGACCCATGAGCCGTACCCTGCTCGCCCACCCCCATAAAACAGCTCTCTCTCTCTCTCTCTCTCTCTCTCTCTCTCTCTCTCTCTCTCTCTCTCTCTCTCTCTCTCTCTCTCTCTCTCTCTCTCTCTCTCTCTTAATCTTATCAAGAAAAGCTAAAGTCTAACAGTTATAAGTAGGCTTAGCAAAAAAACCATATTTTAAGGATTTTGTCCAAGAAACTCTGTATATGTAAAAATATCAATGTGAAAGTCATTTGTATAAATGATTGGTGCCCTAATCTAAATGCACTGCTACTGTAGAATTTCACCTTTAAAATGTCATGCGTTACTTGACGATAATTAGTACAAAATTAATAATTGCTTAGAAATAAGGGAAATTATAGGATTAACACCAGCAATGTTAACTAATGTTACTAATCACTGATTGCATGTTCTTGATGCAATTACATCTTTTTTTCAACATATATTACAGTGGTGACTGTGAGATTATTAAAATGTATTTTTATTCGTTCTTGCAACTTATACTGATTTTGTAACTATATCTAATCTGTAAATACTTATATTAAAGCATTGTATATTATGCAACAAAACTAAGAGTTTTTTTTTTCTTTTCTTGACTATTCCAGTAATTGATTATTTTTCCCCCCAACTGTTCATATGTAAAAGCGATCATTTTTGTCTTTCAGGTCCCGCCTTGCCACTTCGTGATGCCTGTCTTCCCAAATACTTCAACGCTCTGTCTAACAACTACACCACCTTTGTCAGTAAGTGAAGCTAGTTATCTAGTCGCATTGAGTTGAACTGCTGATAGCTAAGGGAAAAGACAAGAGTATGTAATTCAAGGCTTTCATTACTGCTGAGCTTTTGACAGAATCAAAACTTTTCAAATGGTTTATAAATATCATATATAGTGAACCACTATATATGGTATTCATAAACTATTTGAAAACTTTTCATTCTGTCAAAACCGTAGCAGTAATGAAAGCCTTGAATTACATATAATTGAATACCAATAGTCTAGATACTGATAATCTTATGACGATTTGAATGATATATTGTCGACTACTAATATTCATAATATTGTATATAATGGAGCTGCTGATAGGCTCTTGATAATCTTCTGAATGGAATATAGTTGACTACCAAGTGTTTAACATTTTATGTAATCGAACAATTGATAGTCTTTTAAAGATCTGAATGCTATGTAGTCGACTATCAGTAGTCTTAATTCATAAAGAAATCGAGCATCTGATAGTCTTATAACGCGGATAGTCATTTCATAATCTGAATGGTATATAGTCTGTTACTAATAGTCTTAATAATGAATCTAATAAAACTGCTGATAGTCTTCCGTTGATTTAAGTGTTGAACATTATACTACTAATACCCTTAATATTTTATCTAATCTAGCTGCTGATAGTATATAATCGACTACTAACATTAATATTGCTTCTAATCGAAATGTTAATAATCTCAATTGACATTTAGTCTGGTCCTCTAAATTTATTTAGTTGAACTTCTGATAGTCTTCTGTGTTTAGTTAGTCGACTGATATCATAAATTGAATTTCTTCCGTTGGCCTTATAAATTACATTATCTGATTATGATCGCTTGATTTACATTTAATGGAACAGTGATGTTCGTTTGAATTGCATTCAGTTGAATTGATACCGACCATCTAAATGCTATTTATTAAAATGCTGATGTTAATTTTAAATTACGTAGGTTAATTTCTTGTGGCTTTAAACTTGTATTTTTCTCAGACGACGTATAATTTGAACACATTATATATCGCAAGGTCGAATCATACGCAAGTTGATCGTTAAACAAATCTCAATAACGATATTCCTGATTTAAAATAATAATCTACAGTTACCTTTATATATTATGTTGAATGCTTATGATTCACGAGACCTTGCCTGATTACAGATCACATCTTGTGAAATAAAAATATATGGTATGACAAGATCTTAAACCATTCAAATGTTAAAATGTTAAATATGAAAAGAATTCAGTCTTCGGTTGTATTCAGTAAAGTCTTCATTAAACGAGTGTCTTATCTTCCAGGTGGAAACGCGGAAAGTCGCCAATGCCCAGGCATGGGCCGATACACGGTGAATCATAACAATGAAGGCATAGGTGGTTCCAAGAATGAGGTCAGCGTGGCTGCCTCCACTTCCGGAGGAGGAGGATCTGGAGCCAATGGAAACGGAGGAGCGACTGGCGTAGGACTCGGCGGAGGAAGTGGGAGCACACCAGGCGGGAGCCAGTTGAGCGGAGACCTGACCATCAATCATCAGTCCGACTGTGACGAATCTTACTACACTGCTCTCATCGTCGGATGCACAGACACAAGCACACTCGAGATTCACGACACTTGCTCCCACTCAAGTAGATATTTTTTGCTCTTTCGTATGTTGATCTGTGAAGGTCAAAAAGTTTTGGTGTCAAAATGCATAATTATTTTAAAATTTGGTAATTTTTTTTTTTGGGGGGGGTCCTATCTGCTTTCTTTCGGGTCTCCGGCATCTCATTTGTAAGTGAAGTCTATATAACTTAAATAACTAGGCATCTCATTTGTAAGTGAAGTCTATATAACTTAAATAACTAGTTATGTGTAATATGCCAATATATATTTTTTTTTAAATATGGCCCCAAATGGTCCATTCTTATAAGGGTTGCGTTACTTGTGGTATGTAACAAAATGAAGTGACTTTTTCCTTCACTTGTCCAAACTTAGGATGAATTAAAAGAGACTTCGTGAAAAGAAATTTATTTTCCAGATCTTAGAACGTTTACGAATGTCCAACAGTGACTGGCCTTGTATTTACATGAAGAATTATAGAACTAGGAAATTCACTTTTTTATTTTGATCAGAAATTGTTTGTTTGTTTACTAGTTAAACTCCCGTAAAATTCAACTAAAGAAATTATTTAATGATAATAATGAATTATTAAAATTTCTTACCTTTTATGGATACAGGTTTTTATTAAATCAATAAGCTGTATGTTTTCTAAAGTATTTAAATAAAGTGATGATTGCGCTTATAATTCATAGATGAAGATAAGCGAATCAAGTCCTATTTTCAATAAATATTCCAAATTCACAAAGGTCTTAATTAGTAAGCTCAGTAAAAAGACTTGACTTTTTTACTAGATCATTTTAGCCTTATTTCTTACACTTAGACTACTAGGACATTTTAGCACAATTTTGAAATCCCTATTAGATCATTTAAGCACATTCTTTATACTTACTAGATAGATCATTTCAACAATGTTTTTTTTATACTTATTAGGTCATTTCAGCGTAATCTCTTATTATTAAATCATTTCAGAATACTTTCTTAGTCTCATCTTTTTTACCGTTTCCCTTTCCTTCCTCCTCCTTTAATTTTTATATTTACTAGGTCATTTCAGCTCAATATCTTATCATTATTAGATCATTTCAGCATAATTTCTTTTTTTTTTTCCTTTCCCCCTGCCTTCCTTCTCCTCCTAATTTTTATACTTAGTAGACCATTTTAAATCATTTTCTTATTATTAGATCATTTCAGCATAATTTCTTATTCTTTCATTTTTTTTTTTCTCTTTCCACCCCCTCCTTTCCCTTCCCCCCCTTTTTTAAACGAGATCAGCTGTTGCCCGATTTTCTTTGGACCTTTGGCATCTAAGGTCGCTCATTCACCGAGGCGGTTAAAAGGCCGAAGAAATTTTAATTGCGTCTCCTTCGACCAGAAAGCCAGATGCCTCTGACAGCTTATTTCTTTTTAATTCATTTGGTTCCTGGGAATAAGAGGGGAAAGGGGAGACAGGGTGGATTCTCTTTTGTTTTTAAGAAACTTCTAGGATTCTTCATTCTTGAATCATGCGAGACCGGGTGTTTCACTTCAGGATATTAAAGATTAAACCAACTTCAATTTTTTATTTGGCTCTGTCTATCTGTTGTTTTCTCATTACCCCTATGGCTCAGAGCTTTCCTATCTTTAAAACACAACGAACCACGGCCCTTTTTTTTAATCTCGGAAGATGGAATCAAAACAAGGGTTCATTATAGTTTTTACTAGCCCCGCCAACCCTTCATCGCCATTTCAAAATAAATCAGTCGACCTTCGAAATGTTAAGGGCTCCGTCTTGTTCATGACTTATGCGTTGGACTGATCTCTCTCTCTCTCTCTCTCTCTCTCTCTCTCTCTCTCTCTCTCTCTCTCTCTCTCTCTCTCTCTCTCTCTCTCTCTCTCTATGCATACTTGTGGATTATTCATCCTAGGAAATAATTTACCGGAGGCTGAGGGTGGCTCGCTGTTGATATTACGAATCAGGGGGACATGCAACGTACATATTCCTTATTACATTTCCTCTAACGCTAGTTATTCCTCGGATCGTGTTACATTATTTGGGTCATCAATCCTCCAACGCTAGTTATTCCTCGGATCGTGTTACATTATTTGGGTTATCAATCCTCCAACGCTAGTTATTCCTCTAATCGTGTTACATTATTTGGGTTATCAATCCTCCAAGGATAGTTATTCCTCAGATCGTGTTACATTTGGGTTATCAATCCTCCAACGCTAGTTATTCCTCTGATCGTGTTACATTATTTGGGTTATCAATCCTCCAACGCTAGTTATTCCTCTGATCGTGTTACATTATTTGGATTATCAATCCTCCAACGCTAGTTATTCCTCTAATTGTGTTACATTATTTGGGTTATCAATCCTCCAAGGATAGTTATTCCTCAGATCGTGTTACATTTGGGTTATCAATCCTCCAACGCTAGTTATTCCTCGGATCGTGTTACATTACTTGGGTTATCAATCCTCCAACGCTAGTTATTCCTCTGATCGTGTTACATTATTTGGGTTATCAATCCTCCAACGCTAGTTATTCCTCTGATCGTGTTACATTATTTGGATTATCAATCCTCCAACGCTAGTTATTCCTCTAATTGTGTTACATTATTTGGGTTATCAATCCTCCAACGCTAGTTATTCCTCTGATCGTGTCACATTAATTTGGTCGTCATTCCTCTAACACTAGTTATTCCTCTAATCGTGTTACATTATTTGGGTTATCAACCCTCCAACGCTAGTTATTCCTCTGATCGTGTTACATTATTTTGGTTGTCATTCCTCTAACACTAGTTATTCCTCTAATCGTGTTACATTATTTGGGTTATCAACCCTCCAACGCTAGTTATTCCTCTGATCGTGTTACATTATTTTGGTCGTCATTCCTCTAACACTAGTTATTCCTCTAATCGTGTTACATTATTTGGGTTATCAACCCTCCAACGCTAGTTATTCCTCTGATCGTGTTACATTATTTTGGTTATCAATCCTCCAACGGTAGTTACTCCTCTGATCATGTTACATTATTTTTTTACCATTCCTCCATCTCTAGTTACTCCACTTATTTTGGTTATAATTCCTCCAACGCTAGTTACTTCTCTGATCGTGTTACATTATTTTGGATATCAATCCCTTATGACTTAACGTGTGCTCGGTAGCAAGATTCTAAGAAACCATGTAGCCTCTTTTTTTCTGTAAAAGATGAAAGTATTTAGCCTTCTGCTTTGCAACTTTTACCTCATGGTGTATTTGCAGGGTTTACTCTCGGTTGTATTTCAGTACTGAATGGCCTCCCGGCCCTGGGTAGGACCGTATGGCTCAAATTTCACTAATGGAAAACTTTCCAGCCTTAGTTCAATTAATGGGCAATTTCATGAAATTATGAAATTGTAAGTAGCTACTATAAGGTGATGAAAAACTCGTGGCCTTTGCATTCGAAATTGTCTTAAATTGCGTTTTGGTATTCACATGCAAAACTATTCTAATTCCCCTCAGATTTAACATTTCGAAATTACAGCTAATAAATGCATTATTCATTTTAAAACACGTCTGCATATTTGCTAAGACTATTATTAAAGATCTCTCTCTCTCTCTCTCTCTCTCTCTCTCTCTCTCTCTCTCTCTCTCTCTCTCTCTCTCTCTCTCTCTCTCCTAAATAAATCAAATAAACTATAAACTGATTAACAAAAATGTTCCCGAACGTTATACCAGTTGCATTTAGTATGTGACCCACCAAAAAAATATACGATTAGCGTAACGAACAGCGAGTGTACTGTATATACTCGTATATATTTAGACCTTGCTGCATATAGATGCGTGGGTTTATCGCATACCATTGTATACACCTTATGTATTTTCGTGAATATTCAGTCCATTAGAGAGAGCATTGTTACCGTAGTCGGCAAGGCAACTTGCATTCAATTGCCGATTTCTTGGCCCATAAAGGACGCGGATCGGTGCTCTGTGCTCTAGCGAGACAAATTGGCCTTTTCATTTTAATAAGTAGCCGAAAGTTAGACGGAGGATTGGAGTTCAAATGTATTCTGCTGTCGAAAGCGTATTTATTCGTGACAGTTTATATAGCACAGATGAGTTTGTTGGGTATTAGTTATCATATTGGTTAATTAACTTCCTACTCCTTTGTTATTTATTTCATTTATCATTAGCCAAGTTTTGTATAATCATTTTGTTTAAATATTTATCATTAGCCATGTTATTTTGTGTATTTTTTTTCTACTTAGGTACATTAGTCATGAAAAATACGAGGCTATTCGAACTTATCAAGTGTCTTAACTATAGATATCTGGTGTAATCTCGTTTTTTACCAATTATCATTCAGTACACTGACAATATTTTATCTGATTTCAGTAAATTAATAAAAAAAAAATCCAGAGGTTTATTACTTTAGCAAATACTATTCTGTTAATTCATCTTAAGAATCATCCATAAGATAAGAATCATTGATTGCCAGACATTAGTCATGTTCAGATCACTCAATAAATGGCACTGTCCAATCATATTAACCCTTTTACCCCGGGGTATTTGGAAATTTCCAACCCTTAACCCCCAAGGGGCTATTTTTTTCCCAGCACATTTTGCAGTATATTTTTTTAAATTACAGCCTTAATTTTTGTCATAGAGAGGTCAGGTTGGTCTCATTCTCTTGGAAAATGCCTGAATTTTCTCAAAAAATTATCAAAAAATATGAAAAACTAATTTTTATAGCATTTTTTTGCAAGGACGTACCGGTACGTCCATGGGGGTAAAGGGATGGCTTTTGTGAAACGTACCAGTACGTCCTTAGGGGGTAAAAGGGTTAAGAACAGTCAAGATATGTGGTAGATGTTAATCTTTTTGATTACCTATCAATGTAATTATATTAAGCAGTTAGTTATAATGCAATTTAGAAGCATAGTATATCGAGAACTGTCTTTGGTAATCTATATTAGGTGCTACTCGTTACGAGCATTGGTAAAATATTCATACTTATTAGTTACACTGGAATAATCAGTAATAAATTTTTAAATTGTTGAACCTTTCTGCTTCAAAATAAATAACCCCTTTAATACTAATTATTTTTTTTTTTTTTTAGAATTATTACTTTCTCGTTGACTATCCAGAAAGTATAGTTAGTTTATTTACTTTCATCCAGAATGCTCGTTTCTTAGTTAATGTATTTCCCAAAAAAAAAAATTTATTCTTTTTTTTCAAGTTATTCAACATTTTCCCCATGACTTTTACAGCAATTTCTGTTATTTTATTCCCAAGTTACTCATCATTTTCCCCATGATTTTTACAGCTATTTCTGTTATTTTATTCCCAAGTTACTCATCATTTTTCCCATGACTTTTACAGCAATTTCTGTTATTTTATTCCCAAGTTACTCATCATTTTCCCCATGACTTTTACAGCAATTTCTGTTAGTTTATTCCCAAGTTACTCATCATTTTCCCCATGACTTTTACAGCAATTTCTGTTATTCTATTCCAGGGTTACTCATCATTTTCCCCATGACTTTTACAGCAATTTCTGTTATTTTATTCCCATAGTTACTCAACATTTTCCCCATGGATTTTACAGCAATTTCTGTTATTTTATTCGCAAGTTACTTATCATTTTCCCAATGACTTTTACAGCAATTTCTGTTATTTTATTCCCAAGTTACTCATCATTTTCCCCATGACTTTTACAGCAATTTCTGTTATTTTATTCCCATAGGTACTCAACATTTTCCCCATGGATTTTACAGCAATTTCTGTTAATTTTTTTTCCCCCAAGTTACTCAACATTTTCCCCTTGACTTTTACAGAATACTCCTGCCACGGATACTGGGAGGAAGACGGCCGCCAGTATTTGGTGGTAACGCCCATTTCGAGAAGCAGTAAAGGCGTGAGGCGACTATGCCTCGTGCTAGATCGCGGAGCAGGCGTTCTCTCCCTAGCCTCTTCCGCCCACTCCTGCAGCAGGAACCTCGCCCCTGGTTTCCATGGACACATCGCTCTAAACACGACAAGCATTGGTAAAAATCTCAATCTCTCTCTCTCTCTCTCTCTCTCTCTCTCTCTCTCTCTCTCTCTCTCTCTCTCTCTCTCTCTCTCTCTCATTATCTTAATTACACTGAACGAATTTGGGGGGAAATGGTGTTGTCACCCGAGTGTCTGTGTATTGGGTGGGTGTTATTTCGAGAACGAGCGAATGTATCCTGATGAAATTACATACATTCTGGGGGCGAGACACTGAGACCTATTTACTTTTGGAAGAAATTGGTCAATGCTTACTGTCATAATATAAGAAAAATTGCAGAATCTTGGCACTTGTAAACTATCGACATCGGGTATGGCAGCGTGTACAGGTTCAGGTAAACAGCGTACCCAAAGGGCACGAAGTAGGTTCACCTCACGAGGAGAGCCATCTGCAGCAGGTTGCAGGCAAGCGATACTGGTCATTTCCCTGAGGGCGAGCGAAGCCTTTTTGTCCCCAATGGTTGTTGAGAGAGCTGAAAAGCTTGGCACTTTTATGGAATTTCTAACTGGCTAAATATCGTTTATAACTAAGTCCAAATGAATTGACCAGAATTGTTCGTTTAAAAAAGATAAAATCGCTTTAAATGTATCATACTCCGATTCGCTTGAGTGAAATTCTTTCCATAGTGGTCAAATATAGCGATAATTTCCTTATGAATGTAAAAGCTCCGTATTTGAAGGACAAGAGGCCATGGTCCCACATTTCTGGCAATATAAATACTTCAAAGGCACTAGACATGTAGGATATTTTAGCATTTTTGTAAATCATAACTTCCTTATCCAACTACAGTACTCGAAGGTAACGTTTCATTGTTGCAATAGATATAAGATTACTTTACGGTTAATTAGTAATTCATATTATTTTAAAGACCGCCATTCAATACATTTTCCTTAGACATTTCAAAACTGATGGTTCATGTTTTTGGTTCCATAACATAATTTTTGCTAGTGACACGTCTAGATATTGATTTTTTCCCCTACTACTTGAAAGCTTTATATTCCAATATCGGAAACTAATGTACACCGAAAAACATCATCTTTAATGAGTGATGAATAACACTAAAATTGCTAGCAAAGTAATTTTTCAGTGTATGATAAACTGCTTTTCTACATGCAGATTCATACCGCTATGTTGCTTGATTGTAGCTATCTATTGTACAGACACCTAAAAGGTTTTGCTAATATTTTAATTAATATTATTGATAGTTTTTCACTGGTCGAAACATTAAAGTCTAGAGGGACAAAGAAATTTAGTCTTAGCTTAAAACAGAAATAACCCAGTGAAGATCAAATATTGAACTAAATGGTGTTGGAGAATTCTTATTTTATTGCTTATCAAATCTTTCTTTCCTGACAGGATTATTTAATTTCATAATGCAATATAGATATGTATTTTTTTCACTATTAAAAAAACCAATACAGTACTTATGAATGAAAGAGAATTCTCGAAATAAAGAGAGACTACTGTTATTTTATATGAGAACTGTCGGAAAGTCTGAATAATAAAAACTGATTCGGAACTTGTGAATTAAAGAGAATAAACAAAATAATAGACTTACTACCGTTAGTTTATATAACAAAGAACCTGCCGGAAATTCGAAATAAACACATTTTAAATTCTGTACTTTTTGTTCTAAACTCACCATTATGAGAAAATATTAAAACGTCTGATGTGTTTGATTTTGACATTCTGCGGGGGGAATATTGGTGTTTTAATGTGGATTTTCCCAGAGAGGATATTGATATTTGATCTGCGGATAATTGACTGGGAATATTTATAACAGTTATTGATATCCCCCCCCCCCGACTAATATTCCATTTGGATGTCGATATATCCAGTACAAATTCGGTATCTGGTAACATGTCGATCGATCTATTATATATAAATATATAAAAAAAAAAGTCGTCCCTCTCAATGTCTGTTGACATTCCATTGATGTTTTGGCTTCAACTGATCATCATAACTAGATAGGTATACGCACATATGCACGCACGCTCGCACGACTGTGCAGATGCATACACACACGACTGCCTTTTTCAACCTACATGTTTGCCTGGATCACCGGTTGCATAAATAACGCCATTCGTCATGTCTAATTGAGATTACTTTTATCCATCTAATTAAAGAGTTTTTTTATATAAATTAGATATTCTGGTCTAGGTCGTCACAGTGTGTTATGTATACTTTGAATGGAGAGAGGATATTACAGAAATGCAATTTTTTTTTTTTTTTTTTTTTTTTTTGATGGCTTAACTAATCATAGGTTTTTAATTTCTAAAATTTAAGATTCTTGCAGTTTAATATTTCTAAAGATTATGCCTTATGATATGTATTGCAGTACCGTTGTGCTGTATACAACTTTACTTCAGGATGGTGTGGCAAATAATTTCTGATATAAATATAGGTTATGACTAAAATTTCATGTTTTTGGCCATCTTTTGAAATCGTAACTTCTCAGTACTAACTATCCAGTGCGTGGCACTAGGTATACAGTTAATTCTATAGTCTTGTCTTCATGATAAGGCTCAATAGTATTTCAAAAATTTATCCTAGCTGAAAAAATGTGAAATGATCTACCTAATCTGGGTAGAGAAGACTCTTTAGCAATGGTAGGCAGCTCTTCAAGGAGAAGACACTCCCAAAATCAAACCATTGTTCTCTAGTCTTGGTTAGTGTCATTGTTTCTGTACCATGGCCTTCCACTGTCTTGGATTAGAGTTCTGTTGCTTGAGGGTACACTCGGGCACGTTCTTCTATACCATTTCTGTTACTCTTGTAGTTCTATATTTTTTTTTTTTTTTATATTTCATGTATGAAATATTTAACTTGATTTTGTTACTGTTCTTAAAATATATAATTCTGATTCTTTATTACTTCTCTTGCACTTTATTATTTCCTTGTTTCCTTTCCTCACTAGACTATTTTTCCCTGTTTGAGCCCTTGGGCTTATAGCATCCTGTGGTTCCAATTAGGGTTATAGCTTAGCTAGTAATAATAATAATAAATCGGTGAAACGTCAGAAGTTAAAACTTGTCTCGAAAGCATTTCTGTTGAGCAGGTTGACAGAAGATTAATTTCATAGATTGTATATGACTTGCCTATTTAATCTTGATATATTTTGTAATTTTCTATTTCTCAATAATAGTTTTATTCACTTTTTCTCACTTCAGCAGAGACTGTATCACTGTTCGACCCCTAAAACTTGTAGCATTATGTTTCAGTTAGGGTTGTAGTTTGGCACTACATAATAATTCAGTAACTTATTTTAAGTATCAATTGAATGAGCCCCATTTTGAAGCCTTTTCTTCCTGAAAAAAAAATCAATTGAATGAGCACTATTTTAAAGCCTTTTCTTCCTAAAAAAAAAAATCAGTTGAGTGAACCCCATTTTGAAGCCATTTCTCCCTGAAAAAAAAAATAAATTGAATGAGCCCCATTTTAAAGCCTTTTCTTCCTGAAACAAATAAATGGTATGAGCCCCATTTTAAAGCCCTTTCTTCCTGAACAAATCAATTCGACCCCCATTTGAAAACCCTTTCTCCCTAAAAATCAATTGAATGCGCCACAGTTTAAAACCCTTTCTCCATGAAAAAAAATGCAATGAGCCCCATATTTAAGCCTTTTCTCCCTGATAAAATCAATTTAACGACCCCCATTCGTAAACCCTTTCTCCCTTAACAAAAAAAAAAAAAAAATATTGAATGAGCCCCATTATAAAGCCCTTTCTCCATGAACAGGTGGATGTGGCCCATTTCAAAGCCCTTTATCCCTGAAAAAAATCAATTGAATGAGCCCCATTATAAAGCCCTTTCTCCCTGAAAAAAAAAAACAATTGAATGAGCCCAATTTTAAAACCCTTTCTCCCTGAACAGGTGGATGTGGCCCACTTTAAAGCCCTTTCTCACTGAAAAAAAAAATTGAATGAGTCCCATTATAAAGCCCTTTCTCCCTGAAAAGGTAGATGTGCCCCATTTTAAAGCCCTTTCTCCCTGAAAAAAAATAAATTTAATGAGCCCCATTTTAAAACCCTTTCTCTCTGAACAGGTGGATGTGGCCCATTCCCCCCTACCGGCACCAGCTCGGTCTTGCAGAGACTGTCCATGCCACTTCTGGTGGCGGTTACGCTGATGTCTGTGGTCCTGTTCCAGTGCGTACACGCCAGACTGTAGACCTTAGAAGAACTCTAACAAATAATAACTACTTATCTGAAGAATTCTGATTATGTGATTTCTTAAATGTGTGTGTGTTGGGACATTACGCCATAAAATAGGTGTCAAGTTCATTCTATGCAGGAATCACACTCGGTAATCGTTGAAATAGCCAGGAAAAAAAAAAGTTTTTTTTTTGTGTGTGTTACATGTAGATATTAAGTCTGAAAAAAAAATGAAATAAAAGAATGAAATCACTGACATGCAATGTAAAGTGGTGAGTGACTAGACCTCATATTAATAAATAATAATAATGATTAATAATAATAGTTAATAATTATAATAATGTGTATTATTAGAGTGATAGTGGTGTACTAGTGTTTACTCGTGTGAAACTCTCTCCGTCGGATAGTGTGGGTAAAATGCTGTTTTTTTTTTTTTTTTCATAGCCATGTTTTTGTCTGCAAACTGCTGTAGAAGTTGAGCTGTGTAAAAACTGAAACAAAATAATAATAATAATGGTCATTATACTATAAATGATATGTCCCGATGGTGTGTCGCTGTCATGATGTACCAAAGATATGCTTATAATAATATAAACTTGTTGTGGGCCTTGTTCGCATAGGACAAGAATTCAGCCGAATAGGTCAGACGAAGAGAAGAAGCAGACGAAACGGTGAGGATGGTGATAGTTATTTTGAGTGAAAACAGGCTAAATGATTACATAAATCCATAGGAAATGGGAAAAGAGGTTACATACAACCAATGTAATCAATGAACGAAGCACATGTTAAAATATATCCTCAATGAAGGTTGCATTGTACCGTTCGCAATATTAAAGGCAAATGAAATGAACACAGAAAACTTGAGCGAACAAGTGTTTTTGATAAAGCTGTCACGTTCAACCTCCTGTGTTCCTGTGCTTGCGAACAAGACCTATGATGCTTGGTGTGTCATTCAGCCCCCCACTTGGTTTCTGCGTGTCAGGTCAGGTCAGGTCAAAACTCTCAAGGGTCCAATTACTGTAAAGTTGAGGAACATGAAAAGACGTTATTAATTGCACATATTCATAACGGCTCAGTGTGAAGTGATCCCGTTGCGTTCCATTCTGTGATTGCTTTCGTCGTCGCTTGGGGCGTTGGTGTCGAGGCAGATGATGATGATGAAGAAGAAAGAAGTGGAGACCAGGCGAGGGGTTGTCGGTGAATGGGATGGTAGTTCTAGAGAGCTTCAGGTTGTAGTTGAACCATTTTTTGAGTGAATCCAAAGGGGAAGAAGTGTGTAGGCCTCCCCTCTTTTGTAGGTGAAATTTGATGATACATTGCTGATTGTTATTTTGTGTATATGGAAAATAATTAGAAACAGATTAGTTTGAAATATAAATAATGATGAAAGTTGATGTGTTGATTTGTGGTGTGTTACGCTGACCTTGTAGCACAACTTATGATTATATGTGAGTAATTAAAGTTTTGTAAATGATTCATAATTACAGTCTTGATAAAAAGGATGTCATTCTCGAAGGTGTTCAAATTGGAGAAAAATTATGTCCTGAGAAATCCTACCCAAACCAGAAGGACGAAGGACGCCCCCCCCCCCCCTCTCAAAGAGGGTTGGTATAAAACAGTGGAGCAAAGGTCCCCCCCCCCCTCTTCCCCTACCCCTACCCACCACCCTATCGCACATGGCCAAAATATATGACAGAGTTAGAAGGAAAGAAAATTTATCTAAAGTAAATAATAAAGAAATATTTTAATTTAATTGAATTTCTGATAAAATTACCTTGTATTAAACTCAGAAGAAGCCGTCCTATCATCTATGACTGAGCAACTTTGCAGGGTGACGATAAAATAAACAACTAAATGAACAAGCCAATCAATAAAAACGGAACAGGGTAGTCCTAGGAGTACTTTGCAAACTGTGCAATTGCAGCTAATATTAAGCATCAAAGAAAGCTATATAGATATAAATATATAATATATATTTAAAAAAAATACCCTTCCCTTTGGAATCTCCCCTTTAGCAATTGGTAAAAAACAGAGTATAGAGGGATGCCATTATGGAAATTTGGCTTTTAAATAAATGAAGAATAAATACAGAATCTAGACAACACCCAGATCAGCTATTTTTGAATTTGAATACTGACTGAATGAGAGAGAGAGAGCTTTTGCTGATTTTAGGTATACACAAACAACCACCACTACATATGCAACAAATATAGGAGCCTAACATGTGCTTATGTATAAAAGCATATTTAGTTTGCACACACACACACACACACACTTGAAATGAATTGGGCAATATATATATATATATATATATATATATATATATATATATATATATATATATATATATATATATATATATATATATATATATACATACATACACACACACAATGTATGCAAGTATATTACACTATAGTTACATGAGTTTTCTTGTGCATCTAGTAATGATTGTGGGTTTTGTTCACAGGATCCGACAAAACACATGGCATTTAGTATTTTGATATTAACCGTTGCGTTAATGAAGCCGGACCTTCAATTTCATTTGGACTGCGATCACAATCTGTCTGGATATTTGATGCTCATTAAAATAAGTTAGTTGTTCTGAAACACTGAAAATTAATTTTGATTTCACCTGCTGAAATTATATTAAAATAGAAAAAGAGAATTTCTTCAATATTTTAAAGTTTACATTATTCATTTTAAGAAATCTGAATAGGAAATTCTAGAATTTAAAAAGCCCTTCATTATTTACACTTTTGGCCATTTTCTATTTTGACGCAACTCTACTCCCTTTCCTTACAAAAATTAATATTAGCTAAATAATCCCTGCATTATTAAATCTTCTAAATGAGAGCGATGATAGTTCAGTATTTTATCACTTTTACGGAGGTTAATTTATTTATGAAAAATTCTTTGTTTTGTAGATATGCAATTTACACGAAATGAGGTTATTGGTATATCAGTCTTGATTTAAAATTGCCATTCTAAAGTTATTTTTGCCACATGAAAACACTGCATTTATAAGAACCATGTTCCTTGCATTCATTTGAATGGAAGATTTAACTAGTGAATTAATATGACTAATTACTTATATGTAAACATCAACACTATATGTAATCTCCTGACCATTTTATCTTCTGAAACAATATTTATTCATAATCGCAAACTCGGCAAACACTTTTACTGCTGTGGAATTAACAATATGTACTTCTGATCTCCCTTATATTTCTTCCATGCAAGTGACTGGAAGGGGGAAAAAATGGTCTCGTAACCGCTAGTCTGATATTTCATTATGAACAGTGATTGAAGAATCCGCCGTGGCCCTCCAATTTTGGATACTCATGGGACCACATCTTTGATGGAAAACTTGTCTGCTTCACTATTTATACTGAAGTCCAAGATAGGGTGCGTAGGTGTTCTGGTCGCCTGTCTTATTTTCTCCTCAAATTCAACTTGGGTTTTGTTCCAGTCAAAAGGCCTTTGATGCCACAGAGAGAGAGGATGAGAGGGAAAGAGAGAGTCCGTTTGCCTAAAGGAACAACCCTCGTCATGTTAGAATGTAGGACCTATTTTGTTTTTTAGTTTTACTGATCTGACTTCATAAGATGATGGATTTGAATACTCACGAAACACATGATGAAAGTGAGACTGTTCACAAAAAAAGACTATTTTGTTGTAGATTCAACATCACATCCTGAGAATATTTTGAAATATTAGAGGATTGTATCTTCGGAGTCTCATTTCGCCTGTTATCCAACATATATTTTTGATGAACCTATTTTGTGATAGATTTCTTTCTGTTTCTATGTACAGAATTGTTCTGTGTTTCTGTCATGCCGTATTTTGAAAAACGTGCAAGAAAATTTGAATGTGTCGCAAGATCTTGCAAACAATTGTCGAGAAATTCGAAGGAAGCAACACCTTGTCTATGGTAAAATTTATCTACGAGACAAATGTTTAATTTTTTATTATTGTTAATTAACTATTGCATTATTTAACCTTGAAAATGGCTTTGTACAGTATAGTTTTAACCACTGCGCATCTTATCTTTGACCTGCTGATATATATATTTACATATTAATAACATAAATTAAAAAAAAAACTGATGTGGTTAGGTAGGATGTGTTCCTGTACTAGCTTGGCGAATGGGGCGTGTGTGAAAGAGTACCATTTATTATATATTTGGCAATACCATATCCCGTTCTTTTTCAAAATGCTCAAACGCCCATTTGCTCATTAATCCCTGTCATATCCTTGTATGGTTTTTAGTACTAAAAGATGCTAAGGACTTTCTTCTTGACTCCTGTGCAATTGAGAGAGCGAGAGAGAAAGAGAGAGAACTGCCCATATAAGAAGACAGCCAGACAGATCTAATTAGACACAAGCACAAATAGGATAGGTAGACTTAGACGGGTGACATAGACAAGTGGTTAGACATTGCACAAATTGGTAACTCGAGCACAGCACAAAGATTGAGACGAGAATGCTACAATAACTATACAATGACGGACTGGCAAGACACGACTAAAGCGTAGAAGACATGACTTAAAGTGAGAGAGAGAGACTGTTTGTGTGTGTGTGTGTGTGTTTATGAGAGAGAGAGAGAGAGAGAGAGAGAGAGAGAGAGATGCATATAGGAGAGTACTTCTTTTAGCCGGTGCTGGTTTGTAACCAAATGTCACAAACTGGAGGTCAATGATAAAGGTATATATATGACTATACTGTATTGTATATGTAACATGATGTGATGGGTAAATATTAATAAATGAGTATATTCCCGTGTATATACTTTGATCTGTTTTATATTTTGTGAGAAATAGATTAGCGATTTTTAAGAGTTTATTTAATAAGGAGCTTGTTGATTGAGAGTAGTCCTGCCCCTTGCCCAAACTCTCTTCCCTGAACATCCCCCCCCCCTCATCCCTTCCTTGTCCCCCCCCTAAAAAAAAACAAGTAGATCTCACAGTAGTGGGAGTGTGATAGAAAAAAAAACTATAGCTGTAGACAGTGTTCTTGTGAGTTCATAGAGTGACTGTTAGTTTCTTAAGGTGAACCATGTTATAGGCTCCGATGCTGTATAGTAGTGTGTAACCAATGTGGAACTCCAGCTTCTGATTTTGAGGAAAATCACGGAGCGGGAGGTTACGGAATTTCGCAATGCTAAATTATATTCCTTTAGTTTTTGAAGGGGAAAATCAATTGTATATATGAAAAGGGAAGGCCAAACAGATAAAAGTTCCCTCTCTTGGCAGAAGACAGTGGGCCACCCGCAGAAACGTTGGTTTTATACGAATAATTCAGTTATTATCAACTGTGTGTTTGTGCGTGTCAGGATTTAGTTATTTTCTGTTATTAGTCGATTAATTCTGTGTCTTTAACGATATCTTTATCATGTTCTGACGGACGAAAAAATGCCTCATTAGAAAAATAAAATCCCATATTCACGACATTAAAAGACACAGTAATGCAAAAGAGTATAGCCAAGTTCTCTTAAGTCTATTAAATAATTATTATTTATTTATTTATTTTTTTTTTTTGTAGATCAGAAGTGGATTGTTAAGGATTTTAAAGTAGTTACAGACAGACATTTAATGTGCCATATTTTTTTTATGAATACATTGTATTAATTGCTGGGAGGGCCTTAATCTATTTAAGTCATGATAAAGGAAGAAACCTTTTTTTTTTTTTTTTTTTTTTTTTTTTTGGGTTACACCTAGTCTTCTCATTATGATTTAGCATAGCCTATTAATCTTGCAAGAAGGGATTAATATATTCATGCTTCATGACGTACTGAGAACACTTTTCAAAATTACTCGAGTTGTGTTAATTTTTATCTAAATTTTTGCATGTGTTCTTGTGTATTAATTGAAAAACATTTTCTTGGAGAATGGCTTTCTATATATACACATTATCATGGTATTATTATGAAAGCTAATGTTCTATTTCATTCTATTACTGTATAAAAAACCTTTAGAATTCACTGATAAGAACAACAACAGTGTTTTAAATTCTCATTGCACTGTTATGCATTTGATTTTAGACTTGAAAACAAGGATCGCCTGTCCGACAAAATATTGAAACGGTCAAAATAAGTTATTCTACTCTAATTTTCTAATTCATAGTTTTTGTTAAACTAGTAATATGCGTTTTTATTCTATAGCGTCGCTGATGGAAGAAAAAAAATATGTTCTAGGTTATATTATATGGGGAAAAAAATTTAGGAGACCTACGAGGATAGACTCCGTCATATTCACGAATTAAGTTGAATGACTTTTTTTTTTTTTTTCTTTTTTTTCCCCCCATTTACTTTTGTATAATAAAGCTTTGTGACAAGGGTTGAGTAACTGGTCAGAGGTTCAAAAATAGGATTATACACCTTAAATAAACAGTATTGTTTCTTATTGTATCTCGTGCAGTATATACACTACAGTATGTTTTTGACCTTAAAAGACAGTGCGTTACGTTCAAGCCCTGAAAATGTATAAACTCATTACATATTGCATAAAATAACTGTCATGAGGCATAGTTATGATTATAACACTGTATGATGTTAAAAAGTTCTATTGTGATTGGAAAATGTGAAAGGATTTTTGTGTGAACCCTTTAACTTTTGCGTTGAAGAAATGTAGCAAGTAGGTAATGTTTTTATGTTGGAACAATGATTGTTCTCACCACCATTTGTTGTTATCCTCAGTCGACAAGTGAGACACTGTGAGGGGTTGGTGCTATACTGTAAATGCAAGATCGTGTGTGTACGTTTTGCCAAGTCCATTGTTTTTGCATCCGGAAATTGATCCACATTGGTTTTAACTCATGAAATTCGTGATACTGCTTTTGCACCAGCATAGAGATTATAACATATATAATATTCAAAGAGTATGCAATGTAAACTATAAGTCATGCATTAAAAATTAACAAAAAAAAAATACTTTTCTTTTGTAAAAATGCCAGTGTATGGCATTTTTATACTGGTGAATGTTATGAAAAATGGTAAAAAATATTCCAGACTAGATATGTACTAGTAGATAATTGTGGCTTAGAGGAATTGCTCCAAAAAATGAAGGCTGTTTCAGGAATCTCTCATAAGGGCCATCTCTTGTAATAAGCTTGGAATTATTACTGTTTTTTTTTTTATATTCACTCATGATCTATGATGCACAATTGATCATGCTGTATATGTGTATTTTTCCCGTGGAAATTCAAACAGGGCAAAGTGGTTAAAGTATTGTATTCTAAATAAGTGAAAATATTTGCCCAACAGAAATAACCAAGTAATAATGAGCGAGAGATTCTGGATTGAATCAGCATTTTTGACACAGCTGCAGTATAACAATAATAATACTAAATAATAAATGCTAGAATATACGTCCTTGTGTGGAAGGGCACTAGTGTCCATCCTAACTGTAGGAGACGGGAGCCAGGAAACAGTCAGAAATGCAGTGAAAGGATGTCTTTCTCGATTGTTATCTATATACGCTGACCGTATAGACATTCGGTATAAATAATGTTATTTAAAAATAAAAAGCAGAATCACTCATGAAGGAAAGAGCAACAACAGCATTTATATAAACCTTGTGCCATATATGAATATATATTTCTTTTGGCTCATTCTGAATATTTTCAAGTTTTTTCAACATGATCTGTCGGGATCATATAAATGACACTGGGAGTACTTTTCTAATCTATTTGCCTCTCTTTAACCTTTTCCTTTCTTTTGTGCTGGTGACAATATATATATACCTACATATTTTCCTATACAGAAGGGATTAAATATTCAACAGCTGGAATGTAGCTTTTGATCACGCTTTCTTGCTTTTGTGTTTATTAAAAGCTTATTAACGCGATCTTTACAATGTTTTCCTTGGTCAGGGAGGAGGGAGGTCCAGGTTAAATTACCTGCAGTGCATTTATAACATCTTGTTATTTTTCATTTTTGGTTCTCATATACGTTTGGGGAAATTAAGATAAGCTGCAGAAGGAAGTAAGCAAGCTTGTTTTTTTAATGATTGTGCGAGATATGGGAAAAAGAAAGATTTAAAAAATTTATTCGTGTATATGTGCTGACTTCAATGCCCGTTTTGTTCATTTTTTAAGATAAATCAACCAGTGAGTAAGAGATATATGAGTGAATGAATGCGTGTCATCATTAACATATACATATATATATATTATGATCCATGTTTTTTCAAACCCTCTGTAACCATCTGTCTCCTGGCTCCTAAACCATCTGCAAGAAAATCAAACGTGTGTGAGCTTTAGCTAGCCTAGAGTATTGTAGGTATACCATAGAGTATCAGTATTTGCAAGCTAAAAAAAAAAAAAAAACAAGCAAGAGTTGTTGGTTTAAGTTCGAATTGGTCGATATGCGGTACATAGTGTAATGTTTATTGAAAACAAAATATTCATTTGTATGACATTGTGAATAAATCGCGTATTAGAAAAAAAATGTTTTCATTATATACCTATAATGTGTTAGTAACAAGAACAAGATTGAAGGTAAAGTCATTATGTGTTAGTAACAGGAACAAGAATGAAGGTAAAGTCATTATGTGTTAGTAACGGGAACAAGATTGAAGTTAAAGTCATCATGTGTTAGTACCAGGAACAAGATTGAAGGTAAAGTCATCATGTGTTAGTAACGGGAACAAGATTGAAGGTAAAGTTGATGGACATTGGAGATTGAAAGCTAATTTAAGGACAAAGCTGAATATTTAAGGTAATATAAGAACAGTACAGAAAATATATAAATAAATCCCCTGTTTCAATATGATAAAAAGTTCGTCAAAATATATTAAAGAAAATCCAAATGTACTGTATCTTCTATTCCAATGATGATAATATAAATCTATTCCAATGATGATAATATAAATGATTGCCAATTTAATTATTGACTTAACAAAATGATTGCCCTATTTCAAAAAATATATATACATAAATAGTAATACCTAATTTAAAATGTTTCTCAGACTAGATACCTATTTCATTCACGGAAAAAAAACATTTGCTTCAAGGCGTTCCTTGCGGGAGAAAAAAAAGAAAGAAAGAGAAAGAGAGAGAGAAAGGTGACTACCAGAGCGAAATTTCAAACTCGTTCTACAGTCACTTATGAGGCCAAAGCATTTATCCTGGAGAAGAAACCTTGTATTAAAACAATTGGAAACGTTCCGCAATGCAATCAAATATGGTAATAACATGGAATATGTTGAAACCAAATTATAGAAAAGTTTTTCGTTCATCTTACGAAGCACGAAACACTACAGTCTTGCAAATAAATGTAAATCGAACCATGGTCTTCCACTATCTTGGGTTAGAATTCTCTTGCTTAAGGGCACACTATTCTATCTAAAATTAATACAAGATTTTTGTTCAGACAACCTCTAATACGTTTAAGACACTTCCAGAAGACTAAAATTACTGCCCGATCTTGACTCAGACAGCTTTTATAATGTTTAAGACACTTCCAGTTCTTAGCTCAGATGGCTTTTATAACATTTAAAACACTTCCATAAGACTAAAATTACTGCCAGATCTTGGCTCAGACAGTTTTTACAACTTTTAAAAAACTTCCAGAAGACTAAAATTACTGCCATATCTTTGCTGAGATAGCTTTTATAACGTTTAAAACGCTCCCAGAAGACTAAAATTACTGCTAGATCTTTGTTCAGCTTTTATAACGTTTAATAACGCTTCCAGAAGACTAAAAATTACTGCTAGATCTTTGCTCAAACAGCTTTTATAACGTTTAAAACGCTCCCAGAAGACTAAAATTACAATCAAATTGATGCTATTAATGTTGGGTACAAAAGCAAAGTATATTTCTACTTCGATTCCAGCGGAAAATTGTTTTATGGGCTATAATTTCCCGACTAACGACTAATCAGTGATACACCTAAATGAATTTTTCATTATCATCATCTCCTTCTGCGCCTATTGACACAAAGTGCCTCAGCTAGATTTCATCAGTCATCTCTATCTTGAACTTTTAAATCGATACCTCTCCATTCATCATCTACTTCGCGCTTCATATTCCTCAGCCATGTAGGCCTGGGTCTTCCAACTCTTCTAGTGCCTTGTGCAGCCTAGCTAAATGTTTGGTGAACTAAATGAATGTTTATTATAATGGAAAAATATTAATGTCCTATTTTGATGAAAAAAAAAATAAACGAATTCCCATTTGAATAATATAAAATGAGTGTCCCTGTTTTACAAATGATGTCCTACTTCAATTAGATTGATCTCGAATTCTAAGAAAACAAATGAACGACCTATTTCAATGTTTACCCGACTAGAAATTAATGGACTATTTACACGCAAATGATGCTTTCCTCAAGACGTTTCTTAAGAAACGAAATATCAAAACAAAGATGACTTAGTTTTGAGAGAGAGAGAGAGAGAGAGAGAGAGAGAGAGAGAGAGAGAGAGAGAGAGAGAGAGAGAGAGAGAGAGAGAGAGAGAGAGAGAGAGAGAGCAAAAAAAAACTTTAAACACATCTTGCAGCCACAATCATGCTGACCTTATGAGGCCAAAGTAATTCAAAACCACAACGACTTTCTTGTCCTGAGTAGAAAACCACCTTGCAGTGCAACAAATGATAAATCCAGAAATTCACTCTACGAACCTTTTGCATTTTGCAAAGCAATCAAATATGGTAATAGTGTGGAATATGTTGAAACCAAATTAGAGAAAAGTTTTTCGTTCAACTTGGTGTTGCAAAACCGCTAACATTTTTGCAGATAAATGTAAATCAAAATGAAACTATTAATGTTGTGCGAGAAAACAAAGTATTGTCACCGCCAATTTTAGTCGAATCAATAATTTCATGAGCCATATTTCTCATGTGACACCTAACTGGTTAAAAGATGCACCTACAATTTAAATATAAATTATATATATATATATATATATATATATATATATATATATATATATATATACACACACACATATGTATTTATATATACATATATATATATATATATATATATATATATATATATATATATATATATATATATTTAAATTGTAGGTGCATCTTTTACCCAGTTAGGTGTCACATGAGAAATATGGCTCATGAAATTATTGATTCGACTATAATTGGCGATAACATATTTTGTCTCACATTTGCTGAAGTAATATATATATATATATATATATATATATATATATATATATATATATATTTCAGCAAATGTGAGACAAAATTGTAATATAATAATATGGACATGTGGAGTTGTTGAATTGTATGAATCACTAGGAAGTTTGCATATACTGAAAATACATAAAAGCATAAAATACCTCTGCCCAATTTCTTTCAAGTGTTTGGTCTATATTGCTTCACTTTACCTTATATTATCGATACATGTCTAAAAATATAAGGCTGCTTTTAACTGTGATTTCCATATCAACTGCAAAATTAGAAAGAAGCTTAACTCCTCTAGGAAATAAACTTTCCAAGAACAGCACAAATATTAATGAATACTAGAATACTTCTGTTTACATTTCAGCATTCCATCAACAGCGCTTCAATCAACCATGCCTCAAAAGGGTAAATAAATAATCATATTTTTTTTTTTAATCCCTAAAAATACACTTAACACGCACTATCATGACACTTAATACGCACTATCATGTCTTTTTAACATTAAATTAGAGGCTTATCACACCGTAACTCCACAAGAATCACCACCGCCTTCATTCTTTCCCTCCGCCAACGAAGTTGAAAGGATGTTATATTATTATTATTATTATTATTAGCTAAACTACAACCCTAGTTGGATAAGCAAGATGCTATAAGCCCAAGGGCTCCAACAGGGAAAAAACAACCCAGTGACGAAGGGAAATAAGGAAATAAATAGACGATATGAGAAATAATGAACAATTAAAATGAAATATTTTAAAAACAGTAACATCATCAAAACAGATATTTCATTTATAACTATGAAAAGACTTATGTCAGCCTGTTCAGCATGAAAACTTTTGCTGCAACTTTGAACTTTTGAAGTTCTACCGATTCAACTACCCGATTAGGAAGATCATTCCACAACTTGGACACAGATGGCATAACAATTCTAGAATACTGTGTAGTATTAAGCCTCACGATGGCGAAGACCTGACAATTAGAATTAACAGTATGCCCAGTATTACGAAAAGGATGGAACTGTCCAGAAGATCTGAATATAAAGGATGATGAGAATTATGAAAATCTTATGCAACGTGTATAACGAACTAATTGAACGACGGCACCAGAGATTAATATCTAAATCAGGAATAAGAAATCTAATAGACTGTAAGTTCCTGTTCCTCAAATCAAGACGAGAATCAGCAGCATAAGACCCGACAGGAGAACAATAACCGAAACAAGGTAAACTGTCAGAATAGATTGCTCACCGAAAATCTTAAAAGACTTTCTCCTTAAGCCAATTTTTTTTGTGCATTTGAAGGCACATACCTAATATGTTTTTCAATAATCACACCTGAAATTTTAAGTGTCTTACAGGGTTAAAGAAACATTATTAATGCTGAGATCCGGATGTTGAGGACCCACTGTCCTTGATCTAATTACAATCATACTTTCAGTTTTATTATTTAAATTCTTGCCCCATAATTTGCCCCATGCACTAATTTTAGCTAATTCTCTATTAAGGGATTCACCAACCCCAGATCTACATTCAGGAAATGGCATTGATGCAAAGAGGGTAGCATCATCTGCATATGCAACAAGCTTGTTTTCAAGGCCAAACCACATGTCATGTGTATATAGTATGAAAAGTAATGGGCCAAGAACACTACCCTGTGGAACACCGCATATCACATTCCTATACTCACTATGGTGCCCATCAACAACAACTCTTTGCGATCTATTACTTAAAAAATCAATAATGATGCTAAGAAACGACCCACCCACTCCCAACTGTCTAAGTTTGAAAACAAGGGCCTCATGATTAACACACAGTCAAAGGAAGCACTAAAATCTAGGCCAATCATATGAACTTCCTGACCACAATCGTGGGTTTTCTGTACAGCATTGGATATTGTAAAAAGGGCATCACATGCTCCAAGGCCTTTACAAACAAAAAACTGCAAACTAGGGAACAGAAGATTACCTTCAGCAAACTTAATCAGATGTTTTGCCAAAAGACGTTCAAAAACTTTAGATAATATGGGAATTATGGAAATTGGTCGGTAATCGGTAGGACTTGAGCCACCACAAACACATTTACATAGTGGAGTAACATTACACTTTCTCCATAAGTGCTAAAAGCTCCACTTCCTGCTAACTTGCACAAAATAACAGATAACTTTGGAGCTAAGAAATCTGCAGTCTTCTTTGTTTATTTGTGAACAGCTTCCTGGCCACAATTTTAATGGTTGTGTAATGAAATTTCCAGGGATTAACAGTTATGTAAAAAGCTGGAAATGATTAAACTTTGGGAGGTCAATTTCACGGTCAAGTAAAATGTCCACTTCACGTAATCAGCCATAAGTTTGGACCTCGTTGTCACAGGGACTTTAAACTTACTTCGTATTTGAGTGTATGAAAATCGACGGCAATTATTACATGTTACAGTAGACGGTCAAGGCTTAGACCAAGGTCAAGGAAAAGGCCATATTCCGATCATCAAACTTGCAAGGATTTTAAATTATGTAAAGCTGGAATTGATCAATTGATTATGAGAAAGACACGATGGTTTCGAGAAATAAGCTGCCATGGCTTTTCTAGATGATAGGTGGTTTTGGGAGGAACCACCAAATAAGAGAAACACATCAGCAGTAGCTCTCTATACATATATTACACAGAAATCTCATCGACAGTATATTACATCCTCTTACAAAGTCAGTGACCCAAAACTTTTGCATTTACGAACACAGTGGACCCCAAACTTTAGCATTTCCAAACACAGTAGCCCCAAACTTTAACAGTTACGAACACAGTGGCCCCAAACTTCTAGCAGCTACGAACACAGTGACCCAGACTTTAGCAGTTACGAACATGGTGGCCCCAAACTTAAGCAGTTACGAACACGGTGGCCCCAAACTTTAGCAGTTACGAACACGGTGGCCCCAAACTTTAGCAGTTATGAACACAGTGGGCTAAACTTTAGCATTTGCGAACACAGTGGCCTCAAACTTTAGCATATACGAACACAGTGGCCCCAAACTTCAGCATTTACGAACATAGTGGCCCCAAACTTTAGCAGTTACGAATACAGTGGCCCAAACTTTAGCAGTTACGAACACAGTGGCCAAGACCTTAGCATTTACGAACACGATGGCACAAACTTTGGCATTTGCAAACACAGTGATCCCAAACTTTAGCATTTACATACACAGTGACCCCAAACTTTAGAATTTACTAACACAGTGGCCCAAAATTTAGCATTTACGAACACAGTGGCCACAAACTTTAGCAGTTACGAACAAGGGGGCCCCCAAATTTACCATTTACGAACACAATGGCCACAAACTTTAGCAGTTAAGAAAACAGTGGCCCGAAACTTCAGCAGTTACAAACACAGTGGGCTAAACTTTAGTATTTACGAACACAGTGGCCCGAAACTTTTGCATTTACGAACACGGTGGCCCCAAACTTTAGTTGTTATGAATACAGTGACCCAAACTTTAGCAGTTACGAACACAGTGGCCCAAACTTTGGCATTTGCAAACACAGTGATCCCAAACTTTAGCATTTACGAACATAGTGGTCCCAAACTTTAGCAATTACGAACCCAGTTGCCCAAAACTTTACTATTCACGAACACAGGGTCTCCAAAATTTAGCATTTGCAAACACAGTGGCCACAAACTTTACGAACACAATGGCCCAAACTTTATCATTTGCAAACACAGTGGTACCAAACTTTAGCATTTACCTACGCAATGGCTCCAAACTTTAGCATTTACAAACACAGTGACCCCAAACTTGAGCATTTACGAACTCAGTGGCCCCAAACTTTAGCATTTACGAACATAGTGGCCCCAAACTTGAGCATTTGCGAACACAGTGGCCCCAAACTTTAGCATTTACGAACATAGTGGCCCCAAACTTGAGCATTTGCGAACATAGTGGCCCCAAACTTAGCATTTACGAACACAGTTTGCATACACAGTGGCCCCAAACTTTAGGAGTTACAAACACAATGGCCCCAAAACTTTAGGAGTTACGGATACAGTGGCCAAAACTTTAGCATCTCCGAACACAGTGGCCTCAAACTTTAGCATTTACATACACATTGGCCCCCAAATTTAGCATTTACATACACAATGGCCCCCAAATTTAGCATTCACAAACACACAGGCCCGAATCTTTAGCCTTTACGAACACATTCGCCCCATACTTTAGGAGTTACGAACACTGTGGCCAAACTTTAGCTCTTGCGAACACAGTGGTCCCAAACTTTAGCATTTACATACACAGTGGCCCCACACTTTAGCATTTACAAACACAGTGGCCCCCAACTTTAGCATTTACAAACACAGTGGTCTCAACCTTTAATCTCACTCTCCACATGATCAAACGCCCTCGAAAGATATTTTTCACCCCATCGTCTTCACATTCCTTACTCTGGTTCTACCGTTCTTGCTCTCCATATTTCAAGCAAATAATTCATTTATACTGCTTTTCCCTTCGCTTCATATGAAAGAATTGGACCATTTATGCCCTCAAACGATTCTACTTTGGCTTACATGAACGCTTCTCTTCCAGATTCCATTACATTTGCTCTTAAATGCCTAAACAAATAAACTATTACAATTACTCAACTATCCATATTCACTTTTATTTCTTCATTATTACTCTTGTTGTTAATAGTTTCACTTTTAACTTTTACCGCCTTTTAATAAATGTTTCCAGTTATTGTAGCATTTTTTCACTAGCAGACTAACATTAAATCAACATCAAATAAATCCACCCCTGTCTTTGACAATCTCTTACACCTAGCCACTGATTCGAGTGCTTACATATTACAACACAAGCTTTACTTTCATCATGAAATTTCTAACTACCCTAAAACACATACTGTCCTCTCAGCCCTACCTCCTCATTCCCCTCTAAATTGCAGCTCTATAAATGGGCATTAGCCTTCTCCAGGTTTATATAAGCCACACACTACTATAATTTTCCTCATATCAGCAACAGTTAAAAACATTGGAAGCTTCCAATTTAAGAAGCCGACTAAAATCCAGGAGAGGAATCTAGTGTACCAACCGTGTGTCACACGATCGTACATAGTTCATTTGGTGTATATATTATGCTTGTATCTTCGCTCTCCCCTCGCACTAAAAAAAACCTGAATAAACATGCCTGTTTTTCTCACCGTTAACAGTGTCGGTTTTGAACATGAAATTTCCTGTTGCATTGAGCTTTTGTATATAAAGGAGAGTGTTCTATAATAAACTCACTCAGTTTCTTTCATCCAGTCTTTGAGTCACAACCTTCTCTCAGCTCGTCACACTAGCACATAACTCAAATATTCTCCCATGAGTAGAAAAACCCCAAATACTGATAGATTTCAAGCATTATATACAAACCTAAACATCAATGTTATTCACCGGACTTTTAAATTTAACAGTACCTCCAAGATATCGTCAATCTATTCCCCCTTGTCCGTACGATCAATATTGATTATTGGTTATAAATATTTCAATATAAACTTATTTTATAATCCTATACATTTTTTAAACTGCTGTGATAGTTTAGTAGCATATAGCACAATAGGATAATCAAATAGTAAACTGTAGCTGCTGTATTAAGGCGAGTAGATAACAAAAAAGTTTTTTTTTACTACATGTACAGAAGCTGCAGTAACCACCCCCCCCCCCCCCTCTCTCTCTCTCTCTCTCTCTCTCTCTCTCTCTCTCTCTCTCTCTCTCTCTCTCTCTCTCTCTCTCTCTCTCTCTCTCCTAGTTGCGAATCCCAGGTTACAACTTCTGATTCAGTCTGACCTGCATTCGACATTGTCCATTTTGTCTCATAATGGGAAATTGAAGTATTTCCAAAAAGCACAAGTTCTTCAAAGTGAAAGTCATCAAAGAACACCAAATTTATGAGAAAGACACTTTTCTTCACACAATGGTTTATATATATATATATATATATATATATATATATATATATATATATATATATATATATATATATATATATATATATATATATTCGTTAAGTATATTGATAAATTGGTACTTTTAGGATAAGATCGAATAGAAATATTCTTCCGGAACAGACTTAGATCCAAATGCCAGCTTTCAAAATAGAATTCCACATGTCTATATAACTAGCAGCTTCCTTCCAAAAATAAAAATTCCAAGCTTTCGAAAGATCATAAGAGTTTAATGAGAAGTTACTGGTCGCAGTAATATACGAAAAGGTCACTGCAATGTACGAAAATCCAGCATTGTTATCGAGCTTATAATAACCGAATTCATTTCATATATGATTTGATATATCATGTTATACATGAACTTTATTGCAAACTACAAATAGACACAAAACAAACACGACCTTCACAAGCCAAAGTGGAAATTTATTCTTGAAGCTGTAATGAATTACTTAGGATGCAGAAATTAATAAACATTGCCGCTTCCATAAAATTTTCAAACGAATACCTAACCTTGTAAACCTATATAAAAAAAGAGAAAATAACTGGAAGTAACTCCCTAGAGAAGTGATAGAAGCGGAAAAAAATCTGAGCATAGCTGGTTTTAAATCTGTGATTACATCCCAAAAATCGTTGAGCAATCCTATCAATATTCAGAATGACCCATTCCAACAACAATCCAAAGGTCATAGCGAGAGGAAAGTGCTGCCACCTGCTGGTATCTGGCACTTTGGAACTGTTGAAAATGTTTGTTAGCAACAAAGAGGGAAGATTTTTTCTCTCTGTTGTTGTGTCTTAAATTTGAAGGAACCATTCACGTTTTTCTGAGGCAATTTGGAGTTAGCAATAACTTCAAAACTTTCTTTCAGTAATATATTATATTATAATCAGAGACTAGCCAATCGAAATTTTGTAACTAGATCACGTTGATGGTTATTTGTAGATATAAGAATTATAAGAATAATAAAATGATTCTGGCTGTTTTTATCATTACGTATTAACATCCATAACTCTAAATTGTATAAACAGACTCAAAATATGTGAATGGTTTGTGGAGCAGATGCCTCAAATTAATTCTATACTTCTCAAATGCTTAAATAACAAAATTCTAAATATAAATGCTTTAATATAAATACACAGTTTATTTATACACACACACACACACACACACACACACATATATATATATATATATATATATATATATATATATATATATATATATATATATATACACGCTTATATATTTATGTATATATGTTATCGATATGTCTGTATGTACATATATATATATATATATATATATATATATATATATATATATATATATATATATATATATATATATATATACATATTTATCAGTCAAAGATGCACGTGTCAAACGTTTAGGTAGAAAATTCTTGGAAAAACATGTTGGTAGACTTTACTACACATTGTCTATATGATTGGTTTAAGTCCTCATGCTTATTGTACGAAATATATCTCGATCGAATATAAGGAATAATACAGATTTCGATGAAAAGCCGTTAAGTTCTCTTATTAATTTTGGATGTAACGTCTTTATATACGAAGCTTCCATTTGATTTAATTTTATTTGAAGAATTAATAGAATATGTTTTATCCTTATTTAATGACAAAATTATTGAATCTATAGAATTGAGCGAGAAAGATTAGAAATTTGAATTTAATGAAAAGTAGTTCCTAAAGAATTTAGACGGGAAAAGGCAATTCCCTATCCCCAGTGCTCAACAACTTTTTCATTTCAAAATTATTTTACCAACAATTTTACCTAAGGGATTCTTTGGTTTTGTTACGTTGATGACATTTTGTATGTGGAATACACATGAAAAATTTGTATATTTTTTCGGGAAAGGTACAATAATCTAGTTCAGGTGTGTAACCGTGGCCAGGTAGAAATGCCTATCATAAAGGAATTTCCCTATGGGTCTGTGATTCCGTGCGAGTCCGTACAGGCATGCAACACAGAGACCATCCGTTTTGCAGAGCAGGCTGTCAAGACAGCTATGCTGTCAGGGTCATGTATGGGCTTTGAACACCTAGCAGCAACAGCTACGTTCCTCAGAAGAGAGCATGATTTCAGATGCCAAAGGACACGACTCAATTACTTCTCTCTTTACTTCGAGTCCGCTTTCTGCTTGAGAGTAGAGTGTTGTGTGTTCCCTCTTTTACTTCGAGTCCGCTTTCTGCTTGAGAGTCGAGTGTTGTGTGTTCCCTCTTTTACTTCGTGTCCGCTTTCTGCTTGAGAGTAGAGTGTTGTGTGTTCCCTCTTTTACTTCGAGTCCGTTTTCTGCTTGAGAGTAGAGTGTTGTGTGTTCCCGCTTTTACTTCGAGCCCGCTTTCAGCTTGAGAGTAGTGTAGTGTGTTCCCTCTTTTACTTCGAGCCTGCTTTCAGCTTGAGAGTAGTGTTGTGTGTTCCTTCTTTTACTTCGAGCCCGCTTTCATCTTGAGAGTAGAGGTTTGTGTTCCCTCTTTTACTTCGAGCTCGCTTTCAGCTTGAGAGTAGAGGTTTGTGTATTCCCTCTTTCACTTCGAGTTCGCTTTCTGCTTGAAAGTAGTGTTGTGTGTTCCCTCTTTTACTTCAAGTCCGCTTTCTGCTTGAGAGCAGTGTTGTGTGTTCCCTCTTTTACTTCGAGCCTGCTTTCAGCTTGAGAGCAGTGTGTTGTGTGTTCCCTCTTTTACTTTGAGCCTGCTTTCAGCTTGAGAGTAGAGGTTTGTGTTCCCTCTTTTACTTCAAGCCCCCTTTCAGCTTGAGAGTAGAGTGTTGCATGTTCCCTCTTTTACTTCGAGCCCGCTTTCAGCTTGAGAGTAGTGTTGTGTGTTCCCTCTTACACTTCAAGCCTGCTTTCAGCTTGAGAGCAATGTTGTGTGTTCCCTCTTTTACTTTGAGCCCGCTTTCAGCATGTTGTATGTTCCCTCTTTTACTTTGAACCCGCTTTCAGCTTGAGAGTAGTGTTGTGTGTTTCCTCTTTTACTTCGAGCCCCCTTTCAGCTTGAGAGTAGCGTGTTGTGTGTTCCCTCTTTTACTTCAAGCTCGCTTTTAGCTTGAGAGTTGTTTTGTTTGTTCCCTCTTTAATTCGAGCCCATTTTCAGCTTGAGAGTAGAGTGTTGTGTGTTCCCTCTTTTACTTCGAGCCCACTTTCAGCTTGAGAGTAGAGTGTTGTGTGTTCCCTCTTTTACTTCGAGCCCGCTTTCAGCTTGAGAGTAGTGTTAAGTGTTCCCTCTTTTACTTCGAGCCCGCTTTCATCTTGAGAGCAGTGTTGTGTGTTCCCTCTTTTACTTTGAGCCCGCTTTCAGCTTGAGAGTAGTGTTGAGTGTTCCCTCTTTTACTTTGAGCCCGCTTTCAGCTTGAGCGTAGTGTTGAGTGTTCCGTCTTTTACTTTGAGCCCGCTTTCAGCTTGAGAGTAGTGTTGAGTGTTCCCTCTTTTACTTTGAGCCCACTTTCAGCTTGAGAGTAGTGTTGAGTGTTCCCTCTTTTACTTTGAGCCCACTTTCAGCTTGAGATTAGTGTTGTGTGTTCCCTCTTTTACTTTGAGCCCACTTTCAGCTTGAGAGTAGTGTTGAGTGTTCCCTCTTTTACTTTGAGCCCACTTTTGTCTTAAGAGTAGTGTTGAGTGTTCCCTCTTTTACTTTGAGCCCGCTTTCAGCTTGAGAGTAGTGTTGTGTGTTCTCTCTTTTACTTCGAGCCCCCTTTCAGCTTGAGAGTAGAGTGTTGTGTGTTCCCTCTTTTACTTCGAGCTCGCTTTCAGCTTGAGAGTTGTGTTGTGTGTTCCCTCTTTTACTTCGAGCTCGCTTTCAGCTTGAGAGTTGTGTTGTTTGTTCCCTCTTACACTTCGAGCCCACTTTCAGTTTGAGAGTAGTGTTGTGTGTTCCTTCTTTTACTTCGAGCCCTCTTTCTGCTTGAGAGTGGTTTAGTTGGGTTTCTTTCTAATTTTCAACAAGGGCCCCTGTGCAGGCAATGCTTACAGCTTTAGTTAATATGAGCATACCATAATTGCTCTCCAAGTAAACGATCTGGGTTCCATTAACTAATTCTTTTAGGGAAGGTTGGGTGGATATCTATGCCATGTTGATGTATTGCCCCCTGATTTCCGTGGGTTATTATACATCTTCAGGATGTCATGGCAGCGCATCCGTTAGTCTTTTTTGTGAGATTTACACATATCCTTTGGGCAAGGAAACATAAGATTACACTTGCACAAGCTTCTTTTGTGGCCCTAGAGTGGTACTGTTCCTAATTACAAGAGCCACTATTAAGTTGGGACAGCTATATATCCTAAGTTGTACTCTGGTATACCTTGGGGTAACACGTCAACTGATTAAATCATAGCAAAACTTAGTTTTCGTCTTTACAAGCTGATTCAAAATTAAAGTCATGGTAGATGACTAGGTTCTTTTCACAATTTTCTGATGTTGTGGGCTGTTGAGTTTCGTTGAGTTTCTTCTTTATGGCCTCTAATATTGGGTTGTCTAAATATCCATTATTGGATAGCAGTTGTCAAATTCCGTTTAGTTAAGCGTGTACGCCTTTCCAAGATACGATGTGCATGATCAGTCTTGGCGTAAGCCCTTACTACAAACTTTTTGTATGCTTTGAGGCATTCATCTCTTACGTTTACGTAACTTCTCACGTAAGTTGGTTTCGTCTATACCGTTCTCTTGAACTGGTCATCTAGCTGTTTAACTATGACATCAATCAAATGCAGGTTCTTCTGCTGACTGTATATTTGTTATGCTTTGTCTTTGTTGTTTTTCGTCGTGATGAATGTCATCAATATAGCCTCCGTAGATCTTTGGCTTTTCATGTTCTCAAAGTCTATTCTTAGGCAAATACATATTTGCAAACAATGTCCCCATAAGAAGATCCCATGGTTACACCATATATTTGTCGAAATAACTGTCCATGGCGAGAAAGGAACGGAGCTTCCATAGCACTGTACTTCAACACCTAGGGTAAGGGTACAATTTTACTCTTCCAGGGGTACTTTGTATCTGAGAGAATAACCAACACTGTGCAATGCATGATGCAATTTATATTGCAATTGAATATAATTAAAACAACATAAATTTCATTGTTTCTCTCTTTGATCCTCAATTTTAGGGTACACAAGAATTTAAAAAATGCCTATGGGTTACAGAAGAACAAAAAGGTTGGGAAACCCTGCTCAGAGAGCACCCTTAGATATAGGTAGAAGTTTTAAATTGGATTAGTGTACTCTGCCTAACATTGTTTATAATTTCCCCAATAGGTACATTATGAAGACGTTCTCCACATCGACAGACAATGTCTTTTTCAGGTCTCTTTCCTATAATAAGTCAATGAATTCCACTGCTGATTTCAATGAGTTGGAATCAAATATGTAGGGGATGAGGATTTCATATATGCATACACACACATTTTATATATACATACATACATATATATATATATATATATATACATATATATATATATATATATATATATATATATATATATATATATATATATATATATAATGTAGATTGATTCAGCTTGTAAATACACCGCTATATTTTCGAAGAATGTCTTTTGCCTTTTGTATAGAATAAGAGATTAATATATTGAGTAAAAGTAGGAAATCAAATTGCCTGAAATTACATATAAAATCAGGCTATATATCAGTTTAGTGAGATCGGTGTTACTGTGTGGACATGAGTCGTGGTATGACAATGAAATATCAAAGAGATTTTTTAGATTTGTGAATAAAGCCATCAGAAGAATATTGGAAGTTAAATGTCAGGACAAGATTAGAAATGAAAATATAAAAGAGATTACTCGAGTGTCGTATGTGGATGAGTTCATGGTGAGGGGCAGATGGAGATGGTTTGGGCATGCTCTTCGCACTCCCCAAAGAGAGATAGTTCACCAAACTTTCAACTGGGCTCCTCAAGTCACTAGGAGAGTTGGAAGACCCAGGCCTACATGGCTGAGAAAAATGAAGCGTGAAATAAGTGATGATGAATGGAGAAAAATTGGTTTAAATTTAAGCTCAAGATAGAGACTACTGGTGAAATCTAACCCAGGCCCTTTGCGTCAATAGGGGTAGGAGATAATTATGTATGTGTGTATATATATATATATATATATATATATATATATATATATATGTAAATATAATTCAGCTCCGCTAACCTCGTCTGGTAAAGCTGACTTTACTTCCGAGGGCTCCATTTTGTACACAGCAAGAGATTAAAACTAAACTGTGATAAATCTAAAACGCCTCAAGCAGGCAGACAGAGACTGGGGTTGTTATTAGAGAACTGAAATGGGGAATGGAACCGAGCTCGACGGCGCTTGTCAAGGGTTCGTAGAAGAATCCTTCTGCTATGATGTTTAACGGTGTTCGAGGGTCCAGATATACCAGAAGACTTTCTTTTCAATTTTCATCAAGAGGAGATGAGGGGAGTGGGATGGCGTAAAATGTGGTATAAGGAATTCTTGAGGACAAAGGGGGATGATGGGTTATAAAATATAAAATCTACTGAATCCAAATGTATAGAAGTGATCAGCATTCAGGATATTCAATTATTATTATTATTATTATTATTATTATTATTATTATTATTATTATTATTATTATTATTATTATTAGCCAGGCTACAACCTTAGTTGGAAAAGCAAGATTCTATAAGCCCAAGGGCTCCAATAGGGAAAAATAGCTCAGTGAGGAAAGGATTTAGGAAATAAATAAATGGTGAGAACAAATTAACAATAAATCATTCTAAAACCAGTAACAACGTCCAAACAGATATGTCCTATAAAAACTATTAACAACGTCAAAAACAGATATGTCATATATAAACTATAAAAAGACTCATGTCAGCCTGGTCAACATGAAAACATTTGCTCCAACTTTGAACTTTTGAAGTTCTACTGATTCAACTACCCGACTAGGAAGATCATTCCACAACTTGGTAACAGCTGGAATAAAACTTCTAAAATACTGTGTAGTATTGAGCCTCATGATGAAGAAGGCCTGGCTATTAGAATTAGCTGCTTACCTAGTATTACGAACAGGATAAAATTGTCCGGGGAGATCTGAATGTAAAGGATGGTCGGAGTTATGAAAAATCTTATGCAACATGCATAATGAACTAATTGAACGACGGTGCCAAATATTAATATCTAGATAAGGAATAAGAAATTTAATAGAACGTAAGTCTCTGTCCAACAAATTAAGATGAGAATCAGCAGCTGAACACCAGACAGGAGAACAATACTCAAAACAAGGTAGAATGAAAGAATTAAAACACTTCTTCAGAATAGATTGATCACTGAAAATCTTGTAAGACTTTCTCAATAAGACAATTTTTGTGCAATTGAAGAAGACACAGACCTAATGTATTTCTCAAAAGTAAATTTGCTGTCGAGAATCACACCTAAATTTTTAAAAGTCATACAAATTTAAAGTAACACTATCAATACTGAGATCTGGATGTTGAGGAACCACCGTCCTTGACCTATTTACAATCATACTTTGAGTTTTGTTAGGATTCAACTTCATACCCCATAATTTGCACCATGCACTAATTTTAGCTAAATCTCTATTAAGGGATTCACCAACCCCAGATCTACATTCAGGGGATGGAATTGATGCAAAGAGAGTAGCATCATCTGCATATGCAACAACCTTGTTTTCTAGGCCAAACCACATGTCATGTGTATATAGTATGAAAAGTAATGGGCCAAGAACACTACCCTGTGGAACACCGGGTATCACATTCCTAAACTCACTATGGTGCCCATCAACAACAACTTTTTGAGATCTATTACTTAAAAAATCAATAATAATGCTAAGAAACGACACACCCACTCCCAACTGTTTAAGTTGGAAAACAAGGGCCTCATGATTAACACGGTCAAAGGCAGCACTAAAATCAAGGCCAATCATACGAACTTCCTGACCACAATTAAGGGATTTCTGAACAGCATTGGAGATTGTATGAAGGGCATCACATGCTCCAAGGCCTTTACGAAAACCAAATTGCAAACTAGGGAATAGATGATTACCTTCAGCAAACCTATTAAGACGTTTTGCCAGAAGGCGTCCAAAAACTTTAGATAATATGTGAGTTATGGAAATTGGGCGGTAATCAGTGGGACTTGAGCTACCACAAACATATTTACATAGAATAGTAACATTACCAATTCTCCAACAAGTGCTAAAAGCTCCTCTTCTTGCTAACTTGCGCAAAATAACAGATAACTTTAGAGCTAAGAAATCTGCTGTTTTTATAAAAAACAAAGGAAAAACACCATTTGGGTCTACACCTCCATAAGCATCAAGGTCCATCAACAGAGCTTTAATCTCACGAGATCGAAAAGCTAAACTAGTTAGATTAGCCTCGGGAAAACAGGAATGAGGAAGTTCAAGTTTTTGATTAATCTGTTTACTGTCAAAAACATCATCCAAAAGGGTTGCCTTTTCCTTTGGACAGTGACTGACTGAGCCATCTGGTTTAAGTAAAGGAGGAACTGTTGCATCTACATCAAAGAGTGCAGATTTGAGGGTAGACCACAATTTATGTTCCTGAGTTGTACCAGAAACGGTTTCTTTTATGGTTAAATTGTACTTCTTTTCAGTTGAGGCATAAACTCTCTGAGCAAAAGCTCGAAGCCGAGTATGGTTGTTCCAGGTCAAATCTGATCTGCTACCCTTCTCAAGATGATAGGCCTCCTGCTTCTCCAAATAAGCACGTCTACCATCATCAATGAACCATGGTTTGTCCTTCACTCGGTACCTTAGCACACGAGAGGGGATACGCCTATCAATTATGTTGACTAGATTCTCATTCAAAGGGACAATAGGATCTACACTACTATATGATTGTGACCAATTCAAGCACAAAAGATCCTGCAAAATCCCATTCCAGTCTGCTTGAGATTTCATATAAATTTTACAAGAGTATGATATATTAGGGACAGGCTGCCGAGTCTTCACTACTAATGAAATCAAGGCATGATCAGATGTCCCGACTGGAGAACAAACCTTACTAGTTATAACACCAGGGGGGTCAGCATATACGAGGTCCAAGCAATTACCAGACCTGTGAGTATCTTCATTTATGATTTGCTCACAGCCTGAATCACAGGCAAAGTCTAAAGCTCTTAAGCCATGGCGATCGGTAGGAGAGATAGAACTTAACCACTCCCTATGGTTAGCATTAAAATCACCAACAAAGACAAAAGTAGCCTTTCTATCATCTTCTTGTATCTTAGCCATAATGGTAAGAAGACAATCGAAGATAGAATCCTCCAGGTCTGGATTCCAGTAGATCGAACACAAATAAAAGTTGTTATGCCTGCCACAAACTTTTATTACCTGAATCTCATGACATCCACATTCATAGCAGGACTTATGAGAAGCAGGGTACTCGGTCCTAATATACACCACCATTCCCCTGGCACTAGGGATGGCATCACGTTTCAACATTATTGGCTTCTTAAAACCAGTTATAAGGAGCTCAGATGAGTGCCTCATATTAGAAACCAAAGTTTCTGAGCACAAATGAATATCACACTGTCTGGACGCAACTGTAAGGTCTTGGGTATTTGCATGATATTGGCAAAATTATTTTCTGCAACGCATAATTCTGTATTAGTCAAGAATTCTAGCTCTGAATTTTACGACAGAATTGCCATTTCAGATTAAATATATTAGATAATAGTAACGCAATGAAAATTTTGGAATATTTCTTTAGGGGCAACACTTACACTGAAATGTAAGAAATTATTATGGGAGGAATGATATAATTTTTCTTTGGGAATCAGTTACGTCTTTGGAATTGTGGAATTGCTTTATTTTTTTAACGCATTTTGGAAAAAACACGCAAACTAACGAACTCAGAAAATATCTTCACCTTAGTATAGAGCGAAACATACAACAAATTCTTGTTACTTCTCAGTCACAGAGTGTTCTGGCAGCCTCGAAAGAGCAAGTTTTCTGGCATATTTTGGTATGCGGTTTGTGACACTCGTGACAAAAGTAAGTTCGCATACATTATCACGACCTCAAAGTAACTAAATTACCTTATATATGTCGACTGGATTTTAATTGATATTTTTTACGTATATTAGGAATGTGGATCTCAAATTTTCCATATAGTGCTTTCAACATTATTGTGGTTTTTACTTTACTTGAAAAAAAGACATAATTTGTAAATTATTATATCTAATTAAACGGTATAATTAATAATATTAATTTACTTTTATCAATAATATTAACATTGATAATATTTTTATTAACAATATCAATAATATTGATTTTATTAATATCAAATTATAATAATAATATTTATAATATTAATGA
>NC_090742.1:75685800-75695800 GCF_036898095.1 Palaemon carinicauda | reverse complement strand
CTACACCCAAACATGAATTGCTATGACATATAGCCTATGGTATATATATATATATATATATATAGAGAGAGAGAGAGAGAGAGAGAGAGAGAGAGAGAGAGAGAGAGAGAGAGAGAGAGAGAGAGAGAGAGATATATATATATATATATATATATAGATAGATAGATAGATATATACATATTATATATACTATATATGTATATATATATATATATATATATATAAGAAAAATTACATCATAACCTCTCCCCCCCCCCCCCCTCTCTCTCTCTCTCTCTCTCTCTCTCTCTCTCTCTCGATGTGTATTGGAGGGGAAGGACAAAAATTTTACCGCCAAACTTCTTCTTCCTCGAAGTCCTTTAACTTGTGAAGGATTCCATTTGCTTGATTAAAAACCTCCTCTCTCCTCGGCATATTGATGATGCCATTAGAGAAAAAGGAAAAAAGATACCCAATACTGATGTGTATTCAACTTTACCCTTAATGAGTTTACGACTCATAAGTTCATGTCTAAGTTAGTCTTTCGTATAACTATGAAGGTGCCAGAGGATGCCTTACATTCTCCGTAAATTGACATAGAAGTATATTTTCATGTGTTACGTCTCCCTATAAGAATACACATGCATGGTTATTTGTATTTATATACATTATTATTATTATTATTATTATTATTATTATTATTATTATCGTTACTGGTATTATCATTAGCTAAGCTAAAACTCTAGAGGCTATAAGCCCAAGACGTCCAACAGGGAAAAATACCCTAGTGAGGAGAAAAAAAAAAAAAACACACACACACACACAAGAGAAGTAATGAACCATTAATATAAAATATTTCAAGAACAGTAACAAAATTAATATAAATCTTTCTTATTTAAGCTTTAAACTTTAAAAAACAAAACGCGGAGAGAAATATGATAGAACAGTGTGCCCGAGTGCACCCTCAAGCAAGAGAACTCTAACCCAAAACATTGGAAGACCATGGTACAGAGGCTAGGGCACTACCTAAGATTAAAGAACAAGGTTTGATTTTGGAATGTCCTCCTCTTAGAAGAGCTGCTTACCACAGTTAAAGAGTCTCTTCTACCCTTGCTAAGAGGAAAGTAGCCACTGAATAATTGCAGTGCAGTAGTTAACCCATTGAGCGATGAATTGTCTGGTAATATCAGTGTTATCAGGTGTATGAGGACATGGGAGGATGCGGAAAGAATGGCAGACTATTCGGTGTATGCGTAAGCATAGGAAAAAATGAGCCGTAAACAGAATGAGGGATCCAATGTAGTCTTGTCTGGCCAGTCAGGATCCAATAACTCTCTAGCGGCACCTAGATGGGTGCCGACCTTGGGTTCCCCGGCTAGCGAGGCGATTGCGGAGAGTACTCGAGTATGATGATGTCACCGAGGTGTACCTCATAACCATTACACTATACCATTCTATATTATTATTATTATTATTATTATTATTATTATTATTATTATTATTTGCTAAGCTACAACCCTAGTTGGAAAAGCAGGATTCTATAAGCCCAGGGGCTTCAACAGGGAAAAAAATCCCAGTGAGGAAAGGAATCAAGGAAAAAATAAAATATTTCAGGAACAGTAACAACATTAAATTGAATATTTCATAAATAAACTATAAAAACTTTAACAAGAGAGGAAGAGAAATTAGATAGAATAGTGTGCCCGAGTGTTCCCTCAAGCAAGAGAACTCTAACCCAAGATAGTGGAAGACCATGGTACAGAGCCCAAGACTAAAGAACAATGGTTTGATTTTGGAGTGTCCTTCTCCTAGAAAAGTTGCTTAGTACAACAAGAAAGGGTTGGGACTTGAAGATTAGAGGTATGGCCATATTTTCTAATGCTATTTTGTTATTCTGGTATATATGGTGATTTTTTTTCCTTTTTGAGTGACACTGCTATACATAAACTGGCTTCATGGGGAGGGGAAATGACAGAAAAAGTCTTAACTATGTATCTACGACTGGTGCATTCGTGCATATGTATGGTATTATTTCTATGTGAGGAACTTGAGATGCGTACCGTGCGGTTACTGAAATGACCTAACCAATGTAACAACAATTAAGAAATAAACATCGAAGGCGATAGAAAACATTAAATGGAACGAAATGGCTAAAGTAGTGTTATTTGAAACAAGATCAAAAGAAGAAAAATTCTCTGTGGAGGAAACAAGGACTTTCGAACCAAACAACTGTCGCTATTAAGACAATAATATTTTATAAGGCAATTTTATCGTCCACCTTCTGTTTACTTAGGAAAAATAAATCCTTTCCACCAGATCAATTAGACACGTCCGAAAAGAATACTTGTATAAAAAGAAGTCGAAGCCGTCTTACCAAACAGTACAAAGTTTTCAATCTAAAAATATATATAATTTTATCATATACGAGTAGGTCGAATGTACTGTATAGAAACCAATATAGTATTTACAAGTAAAAATATTCGGCAAGGCTATCTTAGTTAGGTTTAGATTAGGTTAAAGTTAAGAGGAGGGAGATATGAAATGTTTTTCTTAGAAACTAGAAAACAACTCACAATTCAGAACTGCCACGGTACCTTATTTCTCGAAACCAGCTTGCCTTTCCCAGAATCAATTTAGACCATAAGCGCATTTAAAGTCTGTGTCTCCACCATGTGCGAACTTGGGGTTAAGGTTAGGGTTATTTCGGTCGAACATTTGCTCGTCCTTGACCTTTGACCTAGGACTTTCAAAATTGAATCACTTCCACGTCTTACCATAACAATTAATCCATGAAAGTTTCACTACTCTATGGATAACATTATGACTAGGAAGTTACTCACAAACAGACGAAAGGGCGAAAACATTACCTCCTTCCAACTTCGTTGGTGGAGGTAAATATCGAAAGTGTCATTTATTATTTTCAATCTGAAAATGAAGATGAAAGAGATAATACCTTCACTAATCATACGAGGTTTGGGCTGCTTCCGATTTCTCCCCCCCCCCCTCTCTCTCTCTCTCTCTCTCTCTCTCTCTCTCTCTCTCTCTCTCAAAAACCTGTATCTTCTCAAATAAATACTTCCCTCTCACTCCTAATACTTACTCGTTGGTTTAGTTGGAAAACCCTTTGGAACACCTTTAGAAAGATGAAAAAAAAAAAATCATATAAATAAAGACATATCTTTAAGTCGCACGCGAGCACGCACAACCACGAATCCATGCTTGAAAATGCCCATGAGAAAATCTTTGAAGACACTGCCACGGTAATTCAGCCGCACAAAAATATTTTCGATTAAAATCGAGGTTTAGTTATCAGGACAATAGAGAGAATTTTCTCGCAATTTCCTCCTGCTGTGACTTGCATCCCATTACATTCTGCGGAGTCAGGAGGTCATTGCATTCCTTGATAGTCTTGCCAGCAATCATGACTTGACCTGGGCGAGGTAATTTCCTCATTGATAAAAAAAAAAAAATCATCATCATCATCTTATTGAATTGCAGACGTGTGTTGGGGCAAAAAATGGATTAGTTTCTTGTGCGCGGGGTCGGGGGGGGGGGGGGGGGGAGATTCTATACGTATGTCATTTTGATAGAAATTGTTAATATCTTTTTGATTTTGGGGTTTTTGGTGGTTACGATTTGTTTGATCTATTTTAGCACATAAATATCGCACTTATTTTAACGAAATGACGATTGTGTGTGTATATATATATATATATATATATAATATATATATATATATATACTATATATACTATATATATATATATATATATATATATATATATATATAGATTGATCACCGAAAATCTTGAAAGACTTTCTCAATAAGCCAACTTTTTGTGCAACTGAAGAAGACACAGACCTAATGTGTTTCTCAAAAGTAAATTTGCTATCGAGAATCACACCCAAAATTTTAAAAGAGTCATACAAATTTAAAGAAACATTATCAATACTGAGATCCGGATGTTGATGAGCCACCGTCCTTGACCTACTTACAATCATATTTTGAGTTTTCTTAGGATTCAACTTCATACCCCATAATTTGCACCATGCACTAATTTTAGCTAAATCTCTATTAAGGGATTCACCAAACCCAGATCTACATTCAGGGGATGGAATTGATGCAAAGAGAGTAGCATCATCTGCAAATGCAACAAGCTTGTTTTCTAGGCCAAAGCACATGTCATGTGTATATAGTATGAAAAGTAATGAGCCGAGAGCACAACCCCTGTTGAACACCGGATATCACATTCCTATATTACTATGGTCCCCATTAACAACAACTCTTTGAGATCTATTACTTAAAAAATCAATAATAACGCTAAGAAACGACCCACCCACTCCCAACTGTTTGAGTTTGAAAACAAGGGCCTCATGATAAACACGGTCAAAGGCATCACTAAAATCAAGGCCAATCATACGAACTTCCTGACCACAATCAAGGGTTTCTGTACAGCATTGGAGATTGTAAGAAGAGCATCACATGCTCCAAGGCCTTTACGAAAACCAAATTGCAACCTAGGGAATAGATGATTACCTTCAGCAAACCCATTAAGACATTTTGCCAGAAGACTTTCAAAAACTTAGATAATATGGGAGTTATGGAAATTGGGCGGTAATCAGTGAGACTTGAGCTACCACAAACACATTTACATAGAGGAGTAACATTACCAATTCTCCAACAAGTGCTAAAAGCTCCTCTTTTTGCTAACTTGTGCAAAATAACAGATAACTTTAGAGCTAAGAAATCTGCTGTCTTTATAAAAAACAATGGAAAAATACCATTTGGGTCTACACCTCCATAAGCATCAAGGTCAATTAGCAGAGCTTTAATCTCACGAGATCGAAAAGCTAAACTAGTTAGTTTAGCCTCCGCAAAACAGGAATGAGGAAGTTCAAGTTTTTCATTACTCTTTTTACTGTCAAAAGCATCTGCCAAAAGGGTTGCCTTTCCTTTGGAAGGTGAGTGACAGAGCCATCTGGTTTAAGTAAAGGAGGAACTGTTGCATCTACACCAAAGAGTGCAGATTTGAGGGTAGACCACAATTTATGTTCCTGAGTTGTACCAGAAACGGTTTCTTTTATGGTTAAATTGTACTTCTTTTCAGTTGAGGCATAAACTCTCTGAGCAAAAGCTCGAAGCCGAGTATGGTTGTTCCAGGTCAAATCTGATCTGCTACCCTTCTCAAGATGATAGGCCTCCTGCTTCTCCAAATAAGCACGTCTACCATCATCAATGAACCATGGTTTGTCCTTCACTCGGTACCTTAGCACACGAGAGGGGATACGCCTATCAATTATGTTGACTAGATTCTCATGCAAAGGGACAACAGGATCTACACTACTATATAATTGTGACCAATTCAAGCAAAAAAGATCATGCAAAATCCCATTCCAGTCTGCTTGGGATTTCATATAAATTTTACAAGAGTATGATATATCAGGGCCAGGCTGCTCAGTCTTCACTAATAATGAAATCAAGGCATGATCAGATGTCCTGACTGGAGAACCAACCTTACTAGTTATAACACCAGGGGAGTCAGTGTATACGAGGTCCAAGTAATTACCAGACCTGTGAGTAGCTTCATTTATGATTTGCTCACAGCCTGATTCAGAGGCTAAGTCTAAAGCTCTTAAGCCATGGCGATCGGTAGGAGAGATAGAACTTAACCACTCCCTATGGCAAGCATTAAAATCACCAACAAAGACAAAAGAAGTTTTTCTATCATCTTCTTGTATCTTAGCCATAATAGTAAGAAGACAATTGAAGATAGAATCATCCATGTCTGGATTCCGGTAGATCGAACACAAAATAAAAGTTGTTATGTCTGCCAAAAACTTTTATTACCTGAATCTCATGACATCCACATTGATAGCAGGACTTATGTCTCCAGATAGCATAAGAATTAATAGAAATTAAAAAAGAGACATCATACTTAAAAACTAGATTAACAAGAATTGTAACAAAAACAATATGTACAGAATTATAAATAAAGTGATTGATGAAACCCATAGACTATAATAAATAGTCGGAAAAACTTGCCAACATGGAGGAGCCGATACACCATGCAAGGCTAAATACCCTCCAGGATAGCCATTTCCACTGAAGGGAGGACAGTAAGGAGGGTTTTGAGAAGAAAAAGAATCAGAAAAGGAAAAACAACCTCTTGATAAACTACCAGGCATCCATGGCCCTTCTATTAAGCCTGCCCAACACACCATTTCAAAAAAACAAGAGGAGGAAAAAAAATAATAAGATAGAAGTGTGCCCGAGTGTACCCTCAAGCAAGAGAAATCTAACCCAAGACAATGGAAGACCATAGTACAGAGCCTATGGCACTACCCAAAACTAGAGAACAATGGTTTAATTTTGGAGTGTTGTCCTCCTAGAAGAGCTGTTCATTATAGCTAAAGAGTCTCTTCTACCCTTACCAAGAGGAAAGTACACTGAACAATTGCAGTACAGTAATTAACTCCTTAGATGAAGAAGTGTTTAGTATCTCATTGTTGTCAGGTGTATGAGGAAAGACGAGAATATGTAAAAAATAGGCCATACTATCCTGTGTAAGTGTAGGCAAAGAAAAAATAAGCCGTAACCAGAGAGAGGGATCCAATGCATAACTGACTGGCCAGTCAAAGGATACAATACCTCTCTAGTGGTAGTATCTCAATGGGCGGCTGGTGCCCTGGCCAACCTGACATGGTAAATTAATATGAGTGCGAAATGGGGTCAAACTAAATGTAGAAGTATTGAAAGGATGGCTCCGCTTCATTTGTAATGGTCTGGTCATGTGGAAGGAATGAGCTTCGATAGGTTGGTGAGGAGTGTGCAATTCAAAAATTTTACGACGGGGAAAGAGAAGATTTAAAAAAATACTAGGTGGATGGCTTAAAAGAACTATTGGAAAGAAAAGGTTTTAATGTTGCCCGATGTGGTAACGTCCCTGACTGTGAACGCTAGCCTGGGGTTCGAGTTCCACTGAACGCAAGACTGGGGTTCGAGCTCCACTGAACGCAAGACTGGGGTTCGAGTTCCACTGAACGCAAGATTGGAGTTCGAGTTCCACTGAACGCAAGGATTGGGGTTCGAGTTCCTCTCAAACTAGTTAGTTTCTTTGGTCGCTACAATCTTGCCATCCTTGTGAGCTAAGGATGGGGGGGGAGGCTATAGGTCTATCTGCCGAGTCATCAGAAGCCATTGCCTTGCCCTCCTTGGTCCTAGCTTGGATGGAGAGGGGGCTTGGGCGCTGATCATATATAAATATGGTCAGCCTCTAAGGCATTGTCCTACTCGATAGGCCAATGTCAATGTCCCTTGCCCCTGCCATTCATGAGCGGCCTTTAAAGCTTTAAACCCAAGCGTGCATGGAAGATGAAGACGAGTGGAACGTTGTCTATTGGGGTTTCAGTGCTCCTCTGATAAGCTCTCTCTCTCTCTCTCTCTCTCTCTCTCTCTCTCTCCTCTCTCTCTCTCTCTCTCTCTCTCTCTCTCTCTCTCTCTCACACAAGGAAGTTTAGCAGTACAAGGCCTGGTTAACTTGATTGGCTGACCGCCAAGAATTTAAGACATACAAGGCACAAAGGCCCCATGGACACCCAAGGGCGTGATGCTAGCAACCTCATTCTCACAAGATTCTGCTGACAATATAGTGTCAAATTTCTATGGGGATAAAAGGATTTATTTATACATACATATAAAAACATATATATATATATATATATAGATAGATAGATAGATAGATAGATAGATAGATAGATAGATAGATAGATAGATAGATATATATATATATATAATACACACACACACTCACTAGTGTAAATGACCCGTCAAAAATTAATGCTAAATATTTCGATATGCACATATACACATCCCTCTCACCAGGGTATGACTACTCATCTTCCTCCTTACCGAGGAACGAAGAAAGACCGAAGTATTAAGTCTGGCAATGCCTCTGGCCGTGACAGGAAATGTATTATATAATATAATATATATATAACTATAATTTATATATATATATATATATATATATATATATATATATATATATATATATATATACATATATATATGTATATGTATAGCTAGACACTTGCTCTTTATTATATAAGCATAGGAACACGAGAGCGGGAGAAACCTTTTGGAAATCCGTTTCTACGAGTCGAGAAAGCTTTCTATAGAGCACCATTACCGAACAATACCTAAAACAATTGCTCAGTACAAAATACCAGAGTCTTAATGACCCTGTAAACACACACCTCTTTCAAATCTCAATCCTTTACAGCTAAACTATAATCAAGATCGCATGAAGTTGAAAATAATCGTTACGAGAATTGAAGGTGTCTAAACAAGATTTGGAAATTTTGGGTCAAATGGCCCGTGTATACGCCAGGGAGATCCATCAGTTCTAAATTGCTAGTGGGGAGGGAACCCCCACATTTGCAATATAAAGTCGAGGCATAAAAAAGGCGAGTTTGGGATGTAAAGTTCAAGATGTCCGGATCTGAGAATTGCTATGTTAAAACCGAGACTAAATGACGTTATTCCATCTTGGTTAAAACGACAGGAAATGCATATTTCCCGAATAACAAGTTATGGCAAATGCAAAATCATATTATTATAAACATAATTTCATTAAACTCGTCCACCAACAACGCTACCATAGAAAATCTCCAAGCCTCCCTCCAATTCTTCCAATTTTACAGCAATACCATTATCCCTCCATTTTTTTTTTTTTTTTTTTATTATTTTCCTTCCATTCTAAATGCAATAGCGGCACAAGGTTGCCTTTCCCATCAACATTTTCAATGATCACAGCCAACCTTACCGGTAGGTTTTACAAGCAATAGTCACCAGTATGAGTTTCGTTGCCTACAGTAACCATAGCATAACAACACACGTAGGCCAGAGTCAATGCAGATAGCTGTAGGCAGATACCCAATTAACCCCTTCACCCCTTCCCTCGCTGCACTGCTTTCACGGCCTTAATAATGATAGAGGAAAGTATCAATCAATTAATAGAAAATACCTTTTCTCTTGCATCAAACTTTCACATCTCATCAATGGATTGGATTTTATGAATTTGGCAAATATAACCCGGTAAAAGGGCCTGGGAGGCCATAAATAATAATTTTAATAAAGAATAATAATCAGTAATATTAATAATACCGGTAATAATAATTATAAGAATAATATAAATTTTAATAATTTCAATAATTACTTAGCGTGCGACCTCAATAATGAACAAATCCTATGGACTAAATTCTCCTCTCTCTCTCTCTCTCTCTCTCTCTCTCTCCTCTCTCTCTCCTCTCTCTCATCTCTCTCTCTCTGCACTAGTAAAATTTTAAAACGCACGACTAATTGAATGTATTATATCAATAGGTAAAAATAGCTTCCTTCTTTTATCTCTGGTTCCAAACAGAGAGAGAGAGAGAGAGAGAGAGAGAGAGAGAGAGAGGAGAGAGGAGAGAGAGGAGAGAGAGAGGGGAGGAGAGAGGGAGAGAGAGAGGAGAGAGAGAGAGAGAGAGAGAGAGAGTAGAAAAACGATAAAATCGTTTCTGTGTTCTAGCGCTTGCAACGGCTATTTTTGCAGTCTGAAAGTCAGTACTATCCTAGCTTTAAATAATAGAATTTTCCTTTTTTTAATTCTGCTTCCCTTATTTTTCTCTACTGTGTGTGTGTGTGAGAGAGAGAGAGAGAGAGAGAGAGGAGAGAGAGGAGAGAGAGGAGAGAGAGAGAGAGAGACTATAACTATTTTCCCATATTTGTTTCCCTGACATTTTTCCAAATGATTCAACTCTATTTTATACTTTGAAGGATATAAACTTTTGCAAAGCATTGCTTGGCGCCCAGTAAGAGCAGAGGACAAGAATGATATATTTTTATATATATATAAAAAATTCAGGTCTACAACAGAACACGATATAATCTAATATTTAATGATGACTGAATAACCGGAGCTTGGTAAAAATAATGTATATTTACTCCTCGCTTGCAATGAAACGAGCTTCAGAAAAAAGA
>NC_090742.1:75673300-75680800 GCF_036898095.1 Palaemon carinicauda | reverse complement strand
ATATGTATATATAGATTATATATATATATATATATATATATATATATATATATATATATATATATATATATATATATATACAGTGTGAACCAAAAGTAGGTGGAATACGGTTAATGTTATACTATACAATATAGTTCCTTATACCTATATTAGTATTATTTTATGGTACATTAAACTTTATAACTACATTTATTTGAATTCATTATTTTTAAGATAGTTAAGATAATTCATAAAGGCAACTAATTCAAATACTGCTCAATGAAAATGTGTTGAAACCGTTTTGGAAGTCTCAAAATACTGAAGCCAATGGAAGAAAATTAATTGAACTCAATCACGAAAGAGACGAAGTATTTACCGCGTTCGGGACGAGTTTGATACCACTGCCTCCATTCATAATGCGCATAAAACTTGGTGATTAAAAACAGTTTTCACGGGAAATCATAAAAAGCTCGTTGCAGAAGTATTTTGTCATAGTCCCAAAAAGGCCACCAGAAAAGACAGGGCAGAATCAATCATTTCACAAATCTTCATTTATACGAATTCTGAAATCGATAAGTTAAATCCTTAATGTCCATGGCTATTTCATGTCTTATTGAAGGATTGCTCAGACAGGCGGCGGCAATTCAGGGAGATCATGCTGAACGTTATTATAGAAAACCCAATAATTCTCGATAACATTGTGTGGACCGATAAAACAATTGTGTTTACTGGTGGTGAAAACGTGTATTTAACAGAGCAAAAATATATCAACATGGTGTCAATGTTAGGGATGGTATTTAAATTTCTGTTGTTTTGCACCAATTTATTTTTCTTATGGAATAGTCAAAAAGGAAATAAATACCTCGAAATCTTAATGCATCAATAGTTCCAGAGTTACAGCACCAGGCGAATTCACATGGCTTGTAATTCCAACATGATTTTGTCCCTCCACATTACTCAACTAAGTATTTCAATGAAAAATTTCCCGAGAAATGGATTGGCCGGAGAGGACCAACCAGTTGATTGGCCACCACGCTCACCTGACTTTGCCCGAATGGACCTCTTTTTTATTAATGTACTCATGGACAAAGTTTATAGTCTAAAAACACGCTATGGTGATTTGAAAAATCACAACTGAGATCCATCTCAGAGATGTGCAAAGATGTATATCATGAAAGGTACACCTCAAATCTATGTAAATTGTGATGGACGACAGTATGACCACCTGTATTAATAGGATATTCAGTGCCGCTGTTTTGCATTATTGTATACAATCAACCTAATTGTGAGTGTAATAACTGGTTATCAAAATTAAATTGTATTATTAAATATAATTGTATATGTAAAATCAAAATTAATATAATTTTCACTGTCCATTTACATTTGGTTCATCGTTTTATATATATATATATATATATATATATATATATATATATATATATATATATATATATATATACATATATATATATATGTATATATATATATATATATACATACATACTGTATATATAATATATATATACATACATATATACTGTATATATAATATATATATACATACATATATACTGTATATATAATATATATATATACATACATATATACTGTATATATAAAATATATATATATACATATATACTGTATATATAAAATATATATATATATATATATATATATATATATATATACTGTGTATATATATAGTGTATATATATAGTGTATATATATATATATATATATATATATATATATATATATATATATATATATATATATATATATATATATATACACGCACACATATACAGGCATACACGCATACACAAATCAAAAACAGACAATATCAATAAAATTTAAAAAACGATATGTATGAAAGAATAAAGTATAATATCTCAAAACTGCTCGGTAAAAACAAACACTGGATTTCACTGTAATGATATCACCTCTCTCATAAATATCCCAACATCATTGATAATTGTAGCCCATTTTCATTATTACCAATTATCTTTTCTTGGTCATGATGAAATTTACTATTCCATTTCTCTTTCTGCCAATATCTTCAACGCATTAAGACCCCTTTGCTTCCAAGACCGATTTCTCAGCAAACAATCCCGAGGAGAAACGTAAACTTTTCTTGATGTCCTGGATTAATATGGCAAACAATTTTCATCAGCTTCAGTTAAGCGACTCACATTCACGGTGCTTATGTGATCTTTACTACAAATAATGTTTTATCCTTTTTATTTTATATTCAAACAATATTTTACCTGGAATCTCAGATTTTTGGTAAATAATTATTATGAAAAAAAAGCAAAACACTCACATTCACATACATGCATATACATTATCCCAATAGCCTTTGTTTTGCATTCATTTACGTTCTTTTCTTCTTTTATATATACTTTCAAACTTTTTTTCACTTATCTTGACAGTTCTCCTCACCATCACCAACTAATACTGCATCATCAGCAAATGTCAGTCATTTCATGTTCCAATCACGACTAGAATGTGGTTAAGGTATTCGTCACTTATTGGAAGCTTTGCAATTACATCTATTGTACAACTTCTAACTATTGGCATCACGCCATCCATAAAGGAATTATAATACCATGGAGACAATAATGGCTTTGTGTCACCCCTAATAATATACCAAACTAATCACTATCCCACCAACCTATTCTATCCAATACTGAATTTCGTCTCTTTCATAAAGAACTTTTATTGGTCTCAAAAACTTCTTATATAAACCCTAAAAGATCTATACGTTCCCTTTATTCTATTTCATTGCAAAATTTTAACCTTTCCATACATCTGTATATAAAAAACACTATCTTGCAACTTTTTCCTTGCCCTCACACACACACACACACACACACACACACACACACACACACACACTCACACACAAAAAATAAATAAAAATTTGTTTTGCCTTAATTTTCTCTTATCAAAATTCTTCTTCTCTAATACTATCAGTACACCTATGATCCTGTATTTATTATTACCTAGAACTTCTAGATTGTACCTTAGCATATTATTCGTAGCCCCGTCAATGCCTTTTGTCTTTCCATCTTTCTATTTCTCAATTACCTTTATAATGTCCCAAAATAGTCCCAAACACACACTTTGAAAAAAATATTTGCTCTTTCGACCAGGAATCACACTCATAAGAAAAAAAATAATGAAATCCATTTAATCATTATACTCTCTCTCTCTCTCTCTCTCTCTCTCTCTCTCTCTCTCTCTCTCTCTCTCTCTCTCGACTTCTATCCTTATACAGTTATATATTATGCTCCCTAAATTAAAGGTTTACCTCTTGTTGTTGTTGTTGTTGTTATAAGCTAAGCTATAACCCTAATTGGAAAATTAAGATGCTATAAATCCAAGGACTCCAACAGGGAAAAATAGCCCAGTGAGGAAAAGAAACATGGAAGTAAAAGACTACAAGAGGAGTAATAAACAATCAAAATAAAATATAAGAACAGTATCGACATTAAAATAGATCTTTCCTATATAAACTACAGTATCAAAGTAGTGACTTAAAAAACTAGGATGGTTTGTTGTGAGTGATCAGACGAAAATCCCCCACCATCACCTATCCGCACTGGACAGCGTGGTGATGAAAACTGGCCAAATCCCAAATCCCAGACATGGACGGACATGTCTGAGGCCTTTGTCCCGTAGTAGACTAGAAACAGCTGCACTTCTTCTTTATGTACAGCATACACAAAAAATTATATATATATATATATATATATATATAATATATATAATATATATAATATATATATATATATAATATATATATGTATATAATATATATATATGTATATATATATATATATATATATATATATATATATATATATATATATATATATATATATATATATATATATATATATATATCATACATACGTATATATACATTATATGTGTTTGTGTTTTAGTGTGCAACCATCCATATAAATATGGTAAACTTCATCTATCAAAGGATAACAGAGAGAGAGAGAGAGAGAGAGAGAGAGAGAGAGAGAGAGAGAGAGAGAGAGAGAGAGAGAGAGAGAGAGAGAGAATCTTAGATTCGTACCGCATGCACAAAATCCATATCAAACAGATTAGATACAAGACTAATTATTTCCTGAAGATGCTCCGATATTTTCTCGATTTTTTTTTTTCTTTTTTTTTCTTTTTTTTTTTTGGAGAAAAGCTAATGTCTGCTTGGATGAATATGCGGTTTGTTCGCCTTGTTGATATTGTCTAATGCTGCTTACCTTAAAAAATCGGGGCTCATGCTCCAAAAGATTACGTTGCCAGCGCTGGAGATTTGGGTAAATATTGAATTAATGAAAACGAAATGTAATTTTGACCAGCTGTAAATATGGATGTCAGTTGCTTGGTGGATCGGACGGAAACTGTGTTTTCAGTCAAAATGGAGACGCAGACTGTGTAGTCATGTTCTAGTTCATATATATATATATATATATATATATATATATATATATATATATATATATATATATATATATATATATATATAGATATAAATAGATATATATATATATATATATATATATATATATATATATACATATATACACATATATACACACACACACATTATATATATATATATATATATATATATATATATATATATATATATATATATATATAATATTCTAATCTTAACAAGCTGGAAAGCTGAACGTCAATTATCTTGTAATTAGATTAGGGTTGTGGTGGCCTATTGGAAATGTCCCTGCATTACGATAGCTAGAGTCCCACTCAAACTCGATAGTTTCTTGTAGTGTCTGCAACCTCGCCATCTTTTTGAGCTTAGGGGAACAAAATAGTTATACCTGCCGAGTCGTCTGCAGCCATTCCTCGTCCTCTCTGGTCCTAACTTGGGTAGAGAAGGGACTTGGGCGCTGATCACATGTGTATATGGTCAGCCTCTAGGGTATTGTCCTGCTAGGGTTTTGTCACTGTCCATTGCCTTTGCCACTCATGAGTGGTCTTTGAACCTTGAAATATTAAGGTTTAGGGATCTGTAAATACCAAACCTGAAATAATTTGAAGTCTTCCACAATACATGAATTAATTAAAATTACTGTTACAATATTCTACAGCATTATAAGACGTGGCAGAATATCACAAAATTATCAACACAAGCTAAACAATCTTCCGCTTTCCTGGCAATTCTTATACTCTTGTGATGAAGATACTCAAGATGAATCTATCAATCCTAGTTGACAGTTGTCTTAAAGGGTAATGCGCTCTTACATAACCCTGCAAAACATTACAAGGTTTCAGATCATTGGTTATATGGTCCTCACTAGGCGCAAGACAACTAACACTTGCACAAACAGGACCCAACAACTACAAATTGAGTGGTAATTACTCCTATCAAGAAAACCACAAATGATAGATGGGGATAATAAATGCCCTCAAACAATTCTTCACCCAAGGGGTCACTGCACTGTAATTATTCATTGGCCACTTTCCTCCTTGTAAGGGTAGAAGAGACTTTAGCTATGGTAAGCAGCTCTTCTAGGAGAAGTACACTCCAAAATCAAACCATTGTTCTCTTAGTCTTGGATAGTGCCATAGACTCTGCACCACGGTCTTCCGCTGTCTTGGGTTAGAGTTTTCTTGGTACATTCGGGCACACTATTCTATATTATTTCTCTTCCTCTTTGTTAAAGTTTTTAAAGTTTAAATAGGTGATATTTATTTTAATGTTTGTTGTTAAAATATTTTATTTTTCCTTGCTTCCTTTCCTCACTGGGCTATTTTCCATGTTGGAGCCCCTGGGCTTATATCATTCTGCTTTTCCATCTAAGGTTGTAGCTTAGCAATTAATAATAATAATAATAATAATAATAATAATAATAATAATAATAACTGTCAATCAAAGACTAGTCATAGAAAAGACTAATCCAAAACGTGTTTAAATTACCCGTGTTTTGCTACTGAAAACATGAAAAGACTTTTTTTTTCTCTTCATTTCACGCCTAAAGAAATTAATTGAATTACCGAAAATTGTATAATACTTGCGCCCAGCAAGTATCTGGGAGATGTGTTACTACACTCAGCTTCAGGAAGTATTTCATGTGACCTTAATTTCAGCGTCGTTCTATCCATGAATCGTAACTTCACCAAAGCACGCCATGTAATTATGTAACAATGGAGCCTGACATTTGTACAGTCTAATTGAAATACACAATTCTTAGGTTGGTGAACCTGATTTTAGCGTCGTTCTATTTATATATCGTAAATAAATCATAACATTCTGATTATACTTAATGACCATAGTTGTTTTGGCTAATTTTTCATGGCCGGATGCCTTTCCTGCCGCCAACCCTCCCCATTTACCCGAGCTTGGGACTGGCACCAAGTTGAGGCTGGCTTGACCCCCCTCAGTGGCTGGGTTTTTATTCATTGGGCGAGGGGATTTTCTAGTTTTTATCTTCCTAAAAACTAGTAAACAAATACCCCCCCCCCAATTGAATAAAAACCCAGCCACTGTGGGGGGAAAGACAGCCTCAACTTGGTGCCGGTCCCAAACCCTGGTAAATGGGGAGGGTTGGCGGCAGGAAAGGCATCCGGCCATGAAAAATTAGCCAAAACAACTATGGTAATTGAGATCAGTCTCCTTGGTGTATGCTTTTTGCTGATGATGTTATATTGTGTAGCACTAGGCAAAAGGTAGTAGAAGAGAAACTGGAGGATGGAGATGAGAAATGGAAAATAGAGGATTGAAGATCAGCAGGAAAAAGACAGAGTATTTGAGATTGAAAAATGGCAAGAATGGGGAAGTTAGTTTACAAGGAGAGAGATTGAATAGAGTTGAAAATTTAAAGTATTTAGGATCAACAGTTGCAGAGGATGGTGATCTGGGGGCAGAAATAAACCACAAAATATAAGCAGGATGGAAGAATTGGAAAAAGGTGCGTGGAGTACTATGCAACAGGAAAATAGGGGTTAAGTTGAAAGGTAAAGTGCACAGGACAGTTGTGAGACCGGCAATCATGTATGGAGCGGAGACGGGGGCAATAAAGAAGACAGAAGAGAAGATGGATGTGGCAGAGATGAGAATGTTGAGATGGATGTGTGGGGTGACAAGAAGAGATAAGATACGGAATGAGGTAATTAGTGGTACCACAGGAGTTAGAAAACTATCAGATAAGATCCAAGAAAGTAGACTGAGGTGGTATGTTCATGTCATGAGAAGAGATGAACAGTATATTGGGAGGAGAGTGATGGAAATGGAGGTACAGGGAACGAGAAGGAGAGGGAGACCAAAGCGAAGGTGGATGGACTGTATCAAGGATGACCTTCGATCAAAGGGATTAACCGGTGATGAGGTGTGGGACAGAGGTAGATGGAGAAAGCTGACCAGAAACATCGACCCCACATAGAAGTGGGAAAAGATGTAGCCAAAAGAAGATGAAGAAATAACATTCACAAAACCACGTCATGCAATCATACAACAGTATAACCTGACATTTGTTC
>NC_090742.1:75663300-75665800 GCF_036898095.1 Palaemon carinicauda | reverse complement strand
TACAGAGAAACAGGCAGGCAGAGGGATGGACAGAAAGACCGACTAACTAAGGGATAGGCAGACAGACAGACCAACGGACAAAGGGATTACCGACGGACTAAGGGATGGACAGACAGACCGACCGACGGACAAAGGGATTATTATTATTACTACTACTTTCTATGCAACAACCCTATTTAGAGAAGCAGGATACTATAAGCCCAGGGGCTGCAACAGGGAAAATAGCCCAGTGAGAAAAGGAGACAAGAAAAAAATTAAATATTTAAAGAACAGTAACAACATTAAAACAAATATTTCCTACATAAACTATAATAAGTTAAACAAAATATGGGGAACGGAAATAAGGTAGAATAGTGTGCCCGAGTGTACCCTCAAGCAAGAGAACTCTGACCCAAGACAGAGGAATGGTACAAAGGCTATGGCAATATCCAAGACAAGAGAACAATGGTTTAATTTTGGAGTGTCCTCCTTGAAGAGCTGCTTACCATAGCTGAAGGGAAAGTAAGCCCCTGAACTATTGCAAGGCAGTGGTTAACCCTTTGAGTGAAGAAGAATTGTTTGGTAATCTCAGACTGACGGACTAACGGATAGACAGACAGACTGACGGACTAAGGGATGGACGGACAAGACAGACAACGGTGGACTGAGGGATGGACAGACAAGACTGAAAGACCGATGGACGGAGGGAGGGAGGGATGGACAGACAGACCGACAGACTCAGGGATGGACAGAAAGACAGACAGAAAACAACAGACTGAGGGATGGACAGACAACAGACTGACGGACTGAGCGATGGAAAGACAGACCGACGGACTGAGCGATGGAAAGACAGACCGACGGACTGAGCGATGGAAAGACAGACCGACGCACTGAGCAATGGAAAGACAGACCGACGGACTGACAAGAGCGACAGAAAGACAGAGACTGATGGACTGTGGGATGGATTGACTAGAGAGACAGACTGGCGGACTGAGGGATGGACAGACAAGACAGACAGACTGAGGGATGGACAGACAAGACAGACTGTGGGATGGACAGACACAGAAGCCTACGTGGACGACCGTGCATGCGGGTGTGGGAAAGCAAGTCTTCCAGTTCTCATGCCATTTCTTACTTAATGGCGTCTCGAAGCACCTCTTTAGTGTCCCCCATTTAGGGTGGCCGCAAGACAGACGCTTTTTGTGATTAGACTCAAGAGCTTGGTATTGGAGAAAGGGATGGTTAGTAGAGGTTGTGGGGGGATGGGGATGGGGAAGGGGTGGGTGATGGGGTGGGGGGAGGAGGAGAGGTGTTTGAAAGGCCTGCTTAATGGCCTCTTCGGAGATGAGGGGGAAAGTGATAGGGATGAGGCCATTGCGTAGACAAGGTCCAATAGGAAACAGCTCAGGAGGAATTGCCGAAGAATAACCAGTCATTTAAAGAGAAAAAAAATAAACTGGTTTTTTTTTTGGTATTTGTGACAAGATCTCGTTCTTTAGTGTATAAAGAGTTTACCTTCTTAAAATTTTGAGTCAGGAAACAAATAAGGGTGAAATAAAGGTTAGGTATTATTGATTTGTTTCTATAATTTAGCGTCAACAACCACACAGCAAACTAAGGGAAATTAAAGGTAAAATAAAACTGACAGACTGATTTGTTTGTGAGTTCCGATATCACAGGATCTACAGAACAGCCACCAATAAGGGAAATATTTCACATTACAGATATTTAATAGGTAACTTAAAATCTCAAATTTCTTTACAAAAAACATTCAACCAATTCATGCAGACCTTATGAAACCTCTATACTTTTCAAAATACAATTTAAATAATAAACTATGTTTAAGCCGTTATCTTCCACAAATTGGATAAAACATCTTCGAGAACCCTTAAGAATAGATAGTTACCATCCTCATCCTGAAATTTAGAGAGGAAGTGGCGTCTCTGGCTGAGAGCAACTAGCTCCTCCAGTCCCCAAGCTTCATGTCATATCAGAATACAGTCAATTTCAAATAGACAAACTTTCAAAGTGACATACTACTAAAGCATCTTTTCAGAACGGAACTTGCATTTTTTTTTTTTTTCTGGATCCGCCAGTGTCACACAGTCAGTGCAGTTCAAGGTTGCACCACACAGTGAGCTTAGCGTACGGAAAATTAACTAATAAACGGAGATTGTGGTAGTCGATTGGAAACGTCCCTGCCTAGCGTCCTTCTGGACTGGGGTTCGAGATCGGCTCAATTTCGATAGCATATTGTGGTGTCTGCAACCTCACGATCCTTGTGAGCTAAGGGGGAGCCTATACTGTAGGTCTGCTTGATGAGTCATCAGCAAACATTGCCTGGCCCTCCCTGGTCATAGCTTGGGAGATGGGCTTGGGTGGTAATCATATGTATGTATATGGTCAGTCTCTAAGGCTGGAACATTGTAACTGTTCCTTGCTTCTGTCATTCATGAACGACCTTAAAACTTCTTTCAAATGAAATTTGACGTCAAATATCTTTTCAATCGCCAGTTTAATA
>NC_090742.1:75655800-75658300 GCF_036898095.1 Palaemon carinicauda | reverse complement strand
ATATTTTTGGCTCAATCTATACTCTCTCTTCATCAGACCACTCCAAAATCAAACCATTGTTCTCTAGTCTTGGGTAGTTCCATAGCCTCTGCACCATATCCTTCCCCTTTCTTGGGTTAGATTTCTATTCCTCGAAAGTACACTCGGGCACACTATTCTATCTTATTTTTCTTCTTGTTTTGTTATAATTTTATAGTTTATATAGGAGATATTTGTCTTAATATTATTGTACTTTAAATATTTAATTTTTCCTTTTTTCCTTTCCTCACTGGGCCATTTTCCTTGTTAGAGCCCCGGGGCTTATAACATTTTGCTTTTCCAACTAGGGTTGTAGCTTAGCAATCAATAATAATAATAATAATAATAATAATAACAACAATAATAATAATAATAACAATAATAATAATAACAATAGTAATAATAATAAATAATAACAACAACAACAACAATAATAGTAATAATAATAATAAAAATAATAATTTGTTATCATAAAATAATGAAATAAAGAGTTATATCAAGTGAACAAGCTCGAAAATTACTGAAGTAATTGATAAAAGATTTTTTAGCTTTTTATTTCCCCTTTTTTAACCTAGTGGAGTTGTGAAATAAAAACTTTGAAAAAAGTTCCAATACAATCATTACTCTTAAAATTTATCTCACTAATTATGAGTTAAAAGTATAATTTTCACCATTAATATATTCCACTCGCATCGGTTACAGAAGAGCCATCTGTCGCCAATGTCTATTATCAAGATGCCCTTTCCTACTATTCCAAAGTTCCTTATCGTAAGTGGTGTCACTCAGCCATGCTTCACCGTTTTGAAAATCCTAGAGTCAATTGACGTCACTCATTATTATTATTATTATTATTATTATTATTATTATTATCATTATTATTATTATTATTATCTTAATTATTATCATTATTATTATTATTATTATTATTATTATTACCATTACTTGCTAAGCTACAACTGCAGTTGGAAAAGCAGAATGCTACAAGCCCGAGGGTTCCAAGAGTGAAAATAGCCCAGTGAGGAAAGGAGATAAGAATATTACAAGAAAGGTAATTAACAATTAATATAAACTATTTTAAGAACAGTAACAATATTAAAATAAATATTTCATATATATACTAAAAAAAAAAAACTCAAGAAGAAGAGAAATAAGAAAGAATAGTGTGCCCGAGTGTACCCTCAAGCAAGAGAACTTTACCCCAAGACAGTTAAAGACCATGGTACAGAGGCTATGGCACTATCCAAGATTTCTTCGCTATTTCCAAACCATTCGCAAAATAACCTCAATGGATACTTCATCAGGATTGGAAAACCAGTTTGATTTATGATGCTTATGAATTGGGACCTTTATGGTCCAGCACTGGGGCCCGAAACGTCATTGTAGTCTGGGGAAAACCCCTCAGTTAAATTATAAAGATTAACAAATGTTACATAGCAATGTGGAAGAAAGGAAGCAGTCACGGAGGTAACTAGAAGGCTAGAAAAGGGGAGAGTGCAGACGAGAACCGAAGACATGCTGCAATGTAAAAAAACGTTGGGGAACTATTCTTATAGATACCTAACGAGTTCTGAATAAACAAACGACCTAGATAGCTTTCCTAGCAATGGAAGCGTTACATAGATAGGAAGATTTGACGAAAAGCTACCATTAAACAGTCATATTTATATACTTGAACCAAAATTCTACTTAAAAGAGGATGTAAGATAACATTTCATGTCTAGAGCAGTTATCCCTAAGAATGCGATTATCCCAGGCCAGTCCAAAACTTTTCTTGCTATAACTGACCTGATGAAGGAAACTCGAGTCATGTCATTTGTTGTACAAAGAGCATAAATATTTCTACTTCGAGTCTAATATTAACAGAAGCCCTATTCTTCCTAGGTTTGGATTTGAACAGACTTGATCGACTTTTCAAAGTGGCGCCCACACCAATTATTCGTTTCGCAGCGTCATCTTGTTCGTGCGTTATACCAAACACAAGTGCAACAAAACAAGTGATACACTTGAAAAGTTGGATAAAAAAAAAAAAATTATATAAATAAATAAATAAATAAATAAATAAATAAATAAACGGTAAATGTCTGGAAACATTTATTCCAGGATTTTTACCGTTGCAAAAACAGATATAGTGACGTAAGCGAGTGATCTTACGGTCACAAACCCGTATAAGATAATAACAAAGTAAGGTAAAATTACGCTCGCCTGTATTTTACTGAAATACGGTTGGGAACAGTATATTTTTACGGAGAATTTCCGATTAACATTACGTTTTTTTTTCTCTAATAGTGTATCCGATATCGGAAATGCACCAAATATTTTGAGGGAGAGAGTAAGCAGAAAAGCGTCCTTATCACAAACACACACACACACACACATACACACACACACACACACACACACACACACACAAATCTTTCAAGACGGATCTTACAATCACGATGATATTCTCCAAGCAACCAAATCCAAAACTAGCATTTGCTCA
>NC_090742.1:75643300-75650800 GCF_036898095.1 Palaemon carinicauda | reverse complement strand
CGTGACATCCATCTGGTTTAGTCTAGACTATGAAGAATGTCCTCGGGTTGTACCAGAAAGAAGTTTCGTTTGTGGGCAAATTGTATTCCTTTCCAGCTGAAGCATAAACTCTCTGGGTATCAGCTCTTAGCGGATAATCATTGCAAGTCAAATCTGATCTGATCTGCCTTTCCAAAAAGATAAAACCTCCTATTTCTCCAAATAAATACGTCTACAGCCATGATTGAACCAGAGTTTGTACTTCACTCTGTATCTTAACAAACGAGAAGGAATATACCTAACAATTATGTTGACCAGATTTTCATTCAAGAGAACAACGGGCTCAGCCCTTATATAAAATTGTACTAATCCAATTGCAAAAGATCACCCAACATGTCATATCGGTCTCCTTGAAAGTTTATAAGTATCTTCAAAGAGTATGACACATCAAGGACAGGCTGCTCAGTCTTAATTACTTACAAAATCAAGGAATAATCAGAGGTCCCAACTCAATGACCAACCTTGCATGTTATAATACCAGGGAAGTCAGTGTATACTACGAACAAGCAATTTCCAAACTTGAGAGTAGCCTCAATTCTTTCTTACTCACAGCCTGATTCAGAGTACAAAGTTGTAAAATCATGGTGATCAGTAGGAAAAACAGAACTTATTCGCTCCATTGGTGAACAGCGTATTCTTTGAATGTATTCTTTCCCATTAACAAGTTTTGGGGTATGGGATTGCAAGACCCCAGCTATTTCCCCCAACACAAGCAGACACGGATTGCCACAGCTTGGTGAACTGGTTGGTAGTGCCATGAAAAACGTCGTAAATGCTTGTCAAGTGCTGCACACTATTCTGCTTTCCCTTACTGAAAAGGCTGATGCAAGAAAGATTTCATTCGTATTGTCAGCAAATCTAGGGATGAAGTTGCAAGAACCATAACCTTTCCTTGAGCACACCTGACCCCGTTCCCTATGCACAGCTGTTGCTAGAAAGGATTCAAATCCCGAAACTGCAAATGAATAAATAGTTTTGCCTTATGGAATTTCGGTTTGTGTGTGTTGATACCTATATCTATTTTTAGATGTGATTATACAAGCGTATTGATACCATCCACATTGATCAGTGAATAGTCTTTCAAGATATAAAGGAATAATGCCCAAATCAAACGAAGCCAACTGGATATAACTTCGACACCTCTCCAATATAAGTTCAGAGACCGAATCCTCGTAAGTTGTTAAAGAGTCCACAACCTGATGGACAAACTTCATGTTAGCAATCAGTCCTTTGTTCAAAAGGGCCTTTGCCGATGTGGCATACGAACATAGTTAAATATATTCTCCTTCGATATTGGGAATTTGAATTTGACTCCTTATTTGATGTCAGACCTACTTGAGTTGCGTGATTTAAAATTGATAAACAAATATTGAGGATTGGTTAACTTTGAGAATACATTGATTTGACAAAATCAAATAAATTTCAAACTGTAATGCATCGGGTCTAGTACACTAGCACACAAAGTGAAAAACGGCATACTTTATTGTAAAAGTAATTAATACCAAAGTATTTTACTAAATGCAAATCTATAATCTTGATGCAATTAATTTACACATATAAGTATAGAGGAACCTCAAATTATCTCGTGCAAATCTATCACACTGCCGCAGCTAATTCGTATTATTATTATTATTATTATTACTTGCTAAGCTACAACCCTAATCGGAAAAGCAGGACGCTATAAGCCCAAAGGCTTCAGCAAGGAATATAACACAGTGAGGAAAGAATGAGCAATAAAAAATATACCAAGAATAGCATCAACATTAACATAGATTTTCCATTTATAGACTATAAAAAGTTAAAAGAAGCAAGAGGAAGAGAAATGAAATAGAAAAGTGTGCTCGAGTATACCCTCAAGCAAGATAACTCTACCCCAAGACAGAGGAAGACCATGGAACAGAGGCTATGATTTTGGAGTGTCCTTCTCCGAGAAGATGTGCTTACCATAACTAAAGTGTCTCTTCTACCCTTACTAAGAGGAAAGTAGCCTCTGAACAATTATGGTGCAGTAGTTAACCTTTTGAGTGAAGAAGAATTGCTTGGTAATCTAAGTGTTGCCAAGCGTAAGAGGACAGAGGAGAATGTGGAAAGAATAGGCCAGACTATTTGATGTATGTGTAGGCCAAGAAAAAAATGAGCTGTACCCAGAAGAAGAAGAATCCAATGTAGTACTGTCTGGCCAGTCAACCCAATAACTCTCTAGCGGTAGTATCTCAGGGGGTGGTTGGTGCCCCGCCAACCTACTACCTATAAACTCGTGCATAAGGTTAGGTCCAAAATTAATATTAAAATGTCCCCTTGCTTTACACACATCCAGTCTACGCACACAAGACAGGACTCGAAAACCCTTATAAGAGAAGGATCCGTCGCTTAAACAAATATGAAGAAGTCGGGCAGAATGGGAGAGGGCGGAGGAACGAGAATGGATGGAAGGTTACAGAGGACGCGGAAATCGAAAAAGGAATTGGAGGAATTGAAAGAGGAGGAGGAGGAGGAGGAGGAGGAAGAGGAGGGGGAGGAGGAGGAACGTGTATGTGGCGTATCTTCATCTCAACCCCAACATTCGACGATTCAATTTCCGGTGATTGTGATTACAAAGTCTCGAGGAAATTGGTCTTTTTTCAGACGTTTCTTGCTCCCATAAAGCTCCTTTCGATTGTGCTCGAGGTATTCTAGCCTTTGGCGTTTTTTTTCCCAAGGTCTCTCTCTCTCTCTCTCTCTCTCTCTCTCTCTCTCTCTCTCTCTCTCTCTCTCTCTCTCTCTCTCTCTCTCTCTCATTTTCGACGAACAGGAACATCTTTCATCACACAGCGAAATTTACTGAATTAAAGTTCAAATTGGCTAGGTCAAAAAAATGCAGACCTCTTTGGCAATGAATATTGAATATATTTTCATATCAATATACTCTTTACATTATATAATACTTCCTAACACCGCCACCATAAAAGGTAGAATAATTCCACCATCTCTCTCTCTCTCCTCTCTCTCTCTCTCTCTCTCTCTCTCTCTCTCTCTCTCTCTCTCTCTCTCTCTCTCTCTCCAAATATACAACCCATTACTTCAGAACCAAGCAACTGAAATAGAATGTTCTCCAGGGATATCTTATAAATTTCTTGTCTTCAGTTGTTGAAAGAAATATGATTTCTTATTAATTTTCTCGCTCAGTAACTAACCAGGCGAACACCCCCCCCCCCCCCACAACAAAAATGGCTATCAAAAATCTCAGTAAAACTTTTCAACCACTTTGTTCTTCGATAGTCTTACCCCTATCGAAATAAATCCAACAGATCAGAGCTGTACGCTTAAGTGAATTAACTAGCCATGTGAGCGAAATTATGGCCTTCATTTCAACTTGCGTTTTTACCCATGCAGTTATAGGCAGCGAATCCGGGAGCTTATCTGAACGGCCCTTGTGAATAGGTGGGGTGAGATATGTGAACGAGAGTTGTTGTAGTCGTGGTTTCTGATTTCGGGGATTGGCTTAGAATTGTGACCCTAAATTGTAGGAAATCTTATAGCCAATAAAATGAACTAGTGTACGCGCCCCGTCAAAAATGATGGCTAATCCCTAGGTCTATCTGATGAGTTATCAGCGGCCCTTGCCAGGCCCTCGTTGGTCCTACCTTGGGTGGAGAGGGGGCTTGGGCACTGATCATATGTAATATGATCAGTCTTTAGGGCATTGTCCTGTTTGATAGGGTAAAGTCACTGTCGCTTGCCTCCGCCATTCATGAGCGGCCTATTAAACCTTTAAACCTCTAAGTATTAAGATACATAGGCACACACACACTCTAATCAGCCTTTCCCCCTTTCCTAACTACAACCCCTTTCACCAGGGTATCACCACTCCCTCTCCCCTACCTGAGGGACGGGGAAACCGAATAGTTATACGTCTGGCAATGCCACTGAGCAACATGCCTCTAAATACTACTTTCCTTATATATGTCATGGAATTTAGGGGCAATTATAATTAGGTTATGCATACTGCACTGAACACCAAGAGTCCATTCTATATGCAGTCTTTGTGAAAATTTCATTAAGAATTTGGATTTTATAGACTTTAACATCAAGAGCAACTACAACTAGAGGCGCACTCAGTAGAGAGCATGCTTTCGCCTTACCAATAAATCTTATTTTGCTTTTAACTCCACTGCGTACTTGTATTTCAATGTATTTTTTTTTTCAAAATCTAGTGGATTTGTCCTTGGGTCATACCCCACATGTCCATCTATACTCAAATCTTTTTAATGAGGCGCATTTGCACCGACTCGCAGCGGTGCCCTTTTAGCTCGGAAAAGTGTCCTGCTATCTGATTGGTTAGAATTATCTTGTCCAACCATTCAGCGGTCAGGAAACTTTTCCCACCGAAAAGGGCACCCCCTGCGAGTCGGTGCAAATCTGCCTCAATAAAAATAATTGGCTATAGTTTCGTTTAAAGTGGTTCAGCAGCTTTTGCGTAATGCTGTTCACAAACAAAAAATAAACTAGCAAAATATTTGTCAGTAATTAGCATTAAGATTATTTTCAAAATCCTCCTGAGTACTTGTACTTTGATGTACTTTATCCAAAATGTTATAAATTCATCATTGGGTCATACCCAACATGACTACCGAGTTTGATCAAAATCGGTAAAGTAGTTTTTGTGTAAAGTTGCTTACAAACAAATAAATAAACTAAGAAACAGACAACAAAGGTGAATACATACCCTTCATAACAAGTCCAATTTTGCTAATGCAATAACCACTACAATTAAAAGTATTTCAAATGTTTATAGAAACATCACTAAATTATATTTGGGAGAAACACATTTGCAGTATTTTGAAATAAGTAAAGCCTCTAGACTCATGCGTTCGAAATTAACTGATTCCACGAACACACACTGAGACATTCAAACAAAAAAAATTCATTTTGTGTAGCCGGACGATTTGTACGCTCGACAGAACCGAGGAGAACATAAAGACGTTAAAGCGGGAGGAAAATCTTATAAGAAGTTCCGAGAAGAGGGAAAGGGAAGCCAGCCTTTGATCAAGGTAAGGGATGAAAAATTGGGGGGAACGAAAAAGTCGAATAATTATACTACAGATCGCGAGAAAATATCCCTAAAAGAACCGTCCAAAAGAGTTGGTCCAGTCTGGATTTTTTTTCGGGGCCGTTTTCCAGTCCTTATCTCTTTATGGGGGTTATTTCGAGAGGTTTTTTTCTCGCTTTTTTCCGGTCTTTATCTCTTTATTGGAGTATTTCTATTATCGTTACTAACATCACAGTTGATTTCTCTGTTTTTTTTTTTTTTTTTTTTTTGACGTTGCTCAAATTATTCGAGAATTTCATGGATCAGTTTTTTTTTTTATTTCTTCAAGATGACTGTTTCCATTATTACTCCAATAATTTGAGATTTCAGTGGATACCTTTTTTCTGGTCTTCCTTTGAGATGACAATTTATATTATTACTCCAATTACTCGAGAATTTCGTGGATATATTTTGTTTTCCTTGTTATTTCTTTAAGACGACTCTACATTATCATTTCAATGATATCTTTTTCCTTTTTTCTGTTCTTCCTTTGAGATGACTATTTCTATTATTATTCCAATTAATCGAGAATTTCGTGGATATATTTTGTTTTCTTTGTTATTTTTTTATGATGACTCTTTCCATTATTACTCAAATAATTTGAGATTTCAGTGGATACCTTTTTTCTGTTCTTCCTTTGAAATGACTATTTATATTACTATAACAATTACTCGAGAATTCCGTTGGATACTTTTTTTTCTTATTTCTTTAAGATGTCTATTTTCATTATTACTCCAATAATTTGAGATTTCAGTGGATTTCGTTTTCCTTTTTGTTTCTGTCCTTATTCCTTTGAGATGATTATTTTTATCATTACTCCAATTCTTCAAGAATTTCGAGGATATCCTTATTTTCTTTTCATTGCTTTGAGATGAATATTTCTATTAATACTCCAATTATTCGAGAATTTCGTGGATATCCTTATTTTCTTTTCATTGCTTTGAGATAACTATTTCTATTAATATTCCAATTATTCGAGAATTTCGTGGATATATTTTTTACCTTTGCTGTTCTCATAACTTTGAAATGAATATTTCTATTATCACTACAAGTTTTTGCGAATTTCGTCGATATCTTATTTTACTTTTGCTTTTCTCATAACTTTGAAATGAATATTCATTTTATTACTAAAATTATTGGAAAATTTCGTAGATATCTTTTTTTTTACTTTTCCTATTTGCATTTCTTTGAGATGACTATTTCTATTATTACTCCAATTATTCGAGTATTTCGTTGATATTTTTTTTCTGCTCTCATAACTCTGAGATGACTATTTCTAGTATTATTCCAATTATTTGAGAATTCGGTGGATATCTTATTTTTTTTTTTCTCACTTCTTTGAGATGACTATTTCTATTATTAATCCAATTATTTGTGAAACGTGAATACCTTTTATTTTCCTATTTTCACATAATGAGATGTCAATTTCTATTCTGCAAACAGATAATTTTAATCTTGTCGAAGCAGTCTTTATCAACAGCAATTACTCAAGAATTTCCCTTCATCTTTTACAAATATAATCAATCAACAATTCCACACACAGGCCCCATTGTCCATCCAAAATATAGACATTCGCGTTTCCGAAACCAATAATATTTTCTAAAGATTTCGGCTCTGGTGTCAAAAGCCCTTTCCTGTGAAACGGGGCCGTGAGCAGAAAAGGGAAGGGGGAAGAGTTTTACGCTTGTGAAGGGGTTGCCTTCACTAGTGCCACCCTCCCCCCCCCCCCACTTTCCTACCCCTCCCCCCTCCATTCTCCTCCAACCCCTTTCCCTCAACGGAAAGCTCTCTTTAAAAGTTTGGGTCGGCATTCAAAGAGACCTAAAGAATTTATAATGAGGGAAGAGGGGTGGACAGGGAGATGAAATTGTCGTGAGGTGAACCTTCCAAGAGGGAACAAATCTATTGGTGATCTGTTCAGACAGCTCTCTCTCTCTCTCTCTCTCTCTCTCTCTCTCTCTCTCTCTCTCTCTCTCTTAGACACAACTCCAATGCAGCAATATCAAAATTTAAATTGCTATGGCAAGTATTTTGCTCTCTCTCTCTCTCTCTCTCTCTCTCTCTCTCTCTCTCTCTCTCTCTCCTCTCTCTCTCTCTCTCTCTCTCTCTCTCTCTCTCTCTCACAAAGGCAATGCAACAATAGAAATTTTATTTGTTACAGGAATCATTTTAGGCTATACAAAGCAAATTCTACAAAAACACTAATCTCTCTCTCTCTCTCTCTCTCTCTCTCTCTCTCTCTCTCTCTCTCTCTCTCTCTCTCTCTCTCTCTCAAAGCTAATACATCAACATGAAAACTTCAATTGTTAAGCATTTTTTTCTCTCTCTTTCTAAGCAAAAGTAAGAAAAGCCAGAGATTTTGAGGGGAATATCTTCGGAATTTTATTATTTTT
>NC_090742.1:75605657-75642800 GCF_036898095.1 Palaemon carinicauda | reverse complement strand
AATATTATTATTATTATTATTATTAAATGCTAAGCTACAACCCTAGTTGGAAAAGCAGGATGCTATAAGACCAGGGGGCCCCGACAGGGAAAATAGCCCAGTGAGGAAAGGAAACAAGGAAAAATAAAATATTTTAAGAACAGTAAAATCATTGAAATAAATATTTCCTATATAAACTTTAAAAACTTTACCAAAACAAGAGGAATAGAAACTAGATAGAACAGTGTGCCCGACTGTACCCTCAAGAAAGAGAACTCTAACCCAAGATGGTGGAAGACCATGGTACAGAGGCTACCCAAGACTAGAGAACAATGGTTTGATATATATATATATATATATATATATATATATATATATATATATATATATATATATATATATATATATTTATATATATATATATATATATATATATATATATATATATAATATATATATATATATATATATATATATATATATATATCTCAATCTTTGCAAACTAAATATCGTACTGAAACCTCATTTCATCCACATAATGTTAAAAGTGACCCTTGTCCTTCGATTACAATTCGATTATCACGTAGTTTTATCTGCAATCATGTGTTTGCGTCTGAACTCCAAGAGAGATTCGTGTTTTTGGATCAAGTAAAGATAAGCAGCCCCGCAGGAACAGGGAATGCTTATCTTTACTTGCTCAAAGTCGGGAGTGCTTATCTTTACTTGTTCAAAGTCCGGAGTGCTTATCTTGCCTATCTTTACTTGCTCAAAGTCGGGAGTGCTTTTCTTTACTTGTTCAAAGTCGGGAGGGCTTTTCTTTACTTGTTCAAAGTCGGGAGGGCTTTTCTTTACTTGTTCAAAGTCGGGAGTGCTTTTCTTTACTTGTTCAAAGTCGGGAGTGCTTTTCTTTACTTGTTCAAAGTCGGGAGTGCTTATCTTGCTTATCTTTACTTGCTCAAAGTCCGGAGTGCTTTTTTTTTCTTTCCTAATTTTGTGTAAATTAATCTTTCTATTAATTGCTTTAACGAGTTGTTTTTTCTATTCGGGATAATTATCTATGTTGTTTTGACAGATTTTTTTTTAATAGTTCAACACTTACTTGATTAACGAGTTGCTTAAATGAGTTATTTGCTCTTCTCATTTGAGAATATAACTTTTACTCTTCTCATGGGCTGTTTCCTCTTATAGATTTTTAAACCATTGCTTAGTGGCTTAGGAGGTAACATCTTGCTTTTTAGTATGATATACCTCAGAAAGTCTTAAGGAAAGCACTCCTAACATAGGTTTTGTAACACTATTGCAAGACAATATTATTTTAATTTTCTTGTGTATGATTTCAGGACTCGGCATCAGATTTAATTTTTTTTTTTTATATATTTAATTGTATACTTCACAAAATATAATCTATGATTGTAATATTTCTTATATTTTAATGACATTAATATCATATTTTTGTTCACTAATAAAGCATCAAAATAGTATGTGTTTAAAGTGGAAACCATAACAATATGCCTGCTTGATCCCATTTGGGAGTGCTCATCTTAACTTGCTCCAATTCGGGAGTGCTTATCTTTACTTGATCCGTGTTTTTTAATACCATGAATAATCCGTAATCTTCGCAAATTTATATCTATATTATGTTAACTTTCATATATCCTAATCTCTATAGATCCTTAATTGATGAAATATCAGACGAAATCCTTCACGTATCTGGCAAAATAATTTTTTTTCCATTCAAGTTTTCCACCTCCATAGGGGGTTGATTTTGCCGTTTGCTATATTTTTCACTTATTGGCAATGATTTCCAATTTCAAGTCTTTTTCGTTTTTTTTTTTTTCCTTTTTTTTTAGGAAATTGAAACTATGTTTTCTATATAAAATTAGATTTCGTCCTATTCGTCTGTGGCAATTTTTTATGGGCTGAGGGAGGAATTCTTTATGGTGGCACAGGCTCTTGCTTAGTGAACGGCAATGGGTTCGGCAGGTTTTGGTGGGCGGTGCTTTGAAGGAGGCCCATAGAAAGGGTATATTGAAAATTAAGATTGACCCGGTGATAGGACCAGGTACACAGAGCAAGATGGGAAAAAGAAAGTAGCGATAAAGGTAAAGTAGAAGACTTAAAAATGGGTGCTTTGCAGGGGGACCAATAAAAAAAGGTATATTGAAAATTTAAGATTAACCTGATGTTAGGACCGACGAGACATCAAGATTGCGAAAAAGAAAGTGGCGATAAAGATTAAGTAGAAGGCCAAAAAATGGGTACTTTGAAGGAGGACCAATAAAAAAGGGTATATTTAAAATTTAAGATTAACCCGGTGTTAGGACCAACGAGACAGTAAGATTGCGAAAAAGAAAACGGTAACAGAGGTAAAGTAGAAGGCTAAAACATGGGTACAGCTAGGCACCGAATAGACATTACAAGGACCCTAAAATTAACCCTGACACCGCACCACGTGAGAGCAGTATAGTCAATTCTTTTTAGTGAGGCAGATTTACACCGACTCTCAGAGGTGCCCTTTTCGCTCGGAAAAGTTTCCTGATCGCTGATTGGTTGGACAAGACAATTCTAACCAATCAGATAGCAGGACACTTTTCCGAGTTAAAAGAGCACCGCTGCGAGTCGGTGCAAATGCGCCTCATTTAAAAAAAATTGACCATAGGCCTATTCCCTTTTGGTATGGATATTTTGAGGAGAATACCTAACCTAGAACCCGGAATTCTCAATAGATTTACTAAAAAAATATCTATTCCAAAAAGTGTGGCTTCTTAGCCTAAAGTGAAGCTTACATAGCTGTTATAACAGAATGATTAGGGCCAGATAGTCGAAGTGGAAATCCTCGGAAAAACGGGAGTTTGGGCGGGAAAATAAACCGGCCAGACATTGCTATTTTCTCATTAACATTGTTCTACAATTAAATGTTTGCCTATGCAAATTTTTTAATTAGGCTATTAAAGGAAGGATGGTAAAAATTTACTCAGTGTAATTAAAGTCAATAAGGAGCCGAAAGACAACGGAGAGGGGGCAGGGGGAGGGGGGCAGGGGTATGATTTGGGTAGGGGAGGGGGTGGAAGGAGTAAACACCCCCCTCCCCCTCGGCGTTTGTTATCGCCTCCTATTCATAAACAGGAACTCAAAAATATAAGAAAAGAAAAAATAACGAGAATGAATGAGTAGGTGGAGAGAGAGAGAGAGAGAGAGAGAGAGAGAGAGAGAGAGAGAGAGAGAGAGAGAGAGAGAGAGAGAGAGAGAGAGTGGAGGGAAAGAGAGGGATGGGAGAGAAGATGAAGAAACAAAGCGAAATTAATGAAGAATTATTCAAATTGAAAAAAAAAACTTTAAAAATGGATAGGGATTTAAAATCGGGTAAAAGTTAAATGAAAATCAACATTTGCGAATGGATTCAGAGACGCATTGTTCGGTGAGCGCTCAGACCCTCATTCTCTTTAATATTTTTTTTCTCTCTTTTTTGACTTCGTCTTCATGCATTTGGAATAAGCATTGGCACACGAGGGCGCTCATAAGAGTAGATTTTTTAAAAATAAATAACCAATTCCATCTTGTTACATCTGATCTCGTCACTTCTTACATCTTGCATGTATACCAATATTACAACCATTCAGATATTCATTCTTTATCTTGTAAATGATATATTGGTCATTATTATTATTATTATTATTATTATTATTATTATTGGTGGAGTTGAATACTATGGCTGCATCGTCAGAATTCAATTTCTTGTCCAATTTCTCGATTCTACGGACAATTCTCTTTTCAGGGTTGCTACATTCAGCTTGCAGAATTCAATTTCTTGTCCAATTTCTCGATTCTACGGACAATTCTCTTTTTAGGGTTGCTACATTCAGCTTGCAGAATTCAATTTCTTGTCCAATTTCTCGATTCTACGGACAATTCTCTTTTCAGGGTTGCTACCTTCAGCTTGCTAGCTGAATGTAGCAACCCTGAAAAGAGAATTGTCCGTAGAATCGAGAAATTGGACAAGAAATTGAATTCTGACGATGCAGCCATAGTATTTAACTCCACCTGTTTGAAGGAGGGTCTCCTACCAAGATATTATTATTATTATTCGCTAAGCTACAACCCTAGTTGAGAGAGCTGGATGCTATATGCCCTCAAGGCTCCATCAGGGAAAAATACCCCAGTGCTAGGAGGTATTACCGTGCTGGGCGGTATATCTTAGCAATCCATTTTTGCCAACGGCTATACTTGTGTAAGAGGAACTGCAACTTGGTGGAGTAATGAGAGCTTTGGGTGTGGAGGAAATGCCCCCCTAAATCTCGATGACGTTACTGGCAGCAGGTTGGTGGATTTGGTTTAAGGCGGAAAGCAAACTGTCTCTTCGGCTTTTACTCCTGATGCCTAGCGGTTGATCTTACTAGAATTTGTATGTACGGGCAGGGGTAACTTGCCTTAGATATGCACTGCACATTACAAGAAACTGGCTATCTTTTGATGAATCTAGCCAATGAATCCTCTAGCGATTTTGTCAATCATAGAAAGAGAAGATGACAGAATGGGCCCCCGTCCTGGGCGTAGCGGGGTGCTAAGAATCTCCCGGTTTAGAGAAACATCGAAAATAGGTAATTGGAATGTAAGAACCATGATTCAGATTGGGAAGTTACAACAAGAGGAGAGTAAATTTATGAGATATAGTTTGGATATCTTGGCCCTAAGTGAAACACGTTGTTAAGAGATTGGTAAGGAAATCTTAGACCAAGGCAATATATATATATATATATATATATATATATATATATATATATATATATATATATATATATATAATGTATGTATTTATGTATGTATGTATGTAGGTAGGTACTCAGTAAAATTAGATGGAGTTGAAAGAAGAGGAAGGGATGATGATGACACCAAAGACAGAGAAGGTATTAACCGAGAGGAGAGCTGTAAATAATAGATTATTACTAGCAAAGTTCAAATCAGAGCAGTGAAATATGAGTATTATAATTTATTTTGCTATGCCCCATCAAATGATTTCCCTGAAGAAAGGAATGATGAATACTATGAAGAACTGCTGAGGGTAATAGATGAGATCCCTGAGAGAGATGTGAAAATTGTGATTTGTGACTTCAATGTTAAAGTTGGAAGAAATACTCAATATATAGAGAATGTGATGAGTGTTGAGGGTCTTGGCGAAGTTGCAAAAGAAAATGGAGCACATTTCATGAGTTTCTGTTCATCAAACAATCTTATCATTGGAGGTACTCTTTTTCAATACAAGAACATCCACAAGTATACATTGACTCCACCATGTGGCAATTACAAAAATCAGATAGATCACATTGCCATTAATAGAGAGAGAACGAAGACTGAGAAATGTAAGATGCTATAGAGGTGCAGATAATGGTAGAGATCACCAGCTCCTCATTGCCACACAAATTAAAACTGAAAGCACCCAACAGAAAGAAAAATAGAAAACCTAGGTTTGATACAACTAAGCTTCTTGAAGAAGAGCACAGAGAAACATTTGCAATTGAATGTAGGAATCGATTTGCAGGTTTAGAGACTTTAAGAGATGAAGAACAGACAATTAATGAAGAATGGTGTGATATTGAGAACATATATCAGTCGTTTGGCAGTGAAGTCTTAGGGCATGCAGTTACATGAAGAAAGCCTTGGATATCGGATGATACTTGGGTTACTATAAAAATGAGACAAACATAGAAATTTGTTGTTGAAAGTTTTCGAGGAAGTAATGAAACTTACATACTAAGTATTCCAGTATTAATAATGAAGTCAAAAGAAAAGCCAGGAATGACTGGAGAGAATATTTAGACAGTAAAGCAGATGAGGCTGAATGTGCTATGAATTCAGGAAGTGGCTATGGTGCAAGAATTGCTCATAGAATTATTAATGAAATCTCGACTGGGGCAAAGAAGAAGCATATACCCATCAAAAAGAGAGATGGTTCTGTTATAGCAACAGAAGATGAAGAAAGAAAACGTTGGATGGAACACTTTAGTGAAGTACAGTATATAGATATGAAGGGAATAATTTGATTGATATACCTGAAGCTGACGAAGTGCTTGACGTTCCCATGAATGAATTTAGTGTTTTAGAATTCGAAGCTATCTTAAAAAACTAAAGAGATGGAAAGCCCCGGGATACGATAGAATAACTGCCGAGATGATACTGGCCGAAAATGAAGTGACTCCCAGACTACTTACAACATTATTTTGTAGAATGTGGCATTAAAAGGCAAAACCTGATGAATGGGAGTTAGGAGTGTTGGTGAGAATAGCAAAAAAAGGAGACCTAACCGATTGCAATAATTACAGAGGCATAACACTTACGTCAATTGTTATGAAAATATTTATTAGGCTTATTCTAAAGAGACTGGAGAGAAAGGTTGATGAAAAGATGAGAGGTGAATAAGCAGGATTTAGAAAAGGTAGAAGTTGAACTGACCAAATTTTCCCGTTGAGACATGTACATCAATGCGAAAAATATAGAAATCCCCTTTTGATGGCATTTGTGGACTATGAAAAAGCTTTTTATAGTGTGCACGGGCCAATTTTGTGGAGTCCTGTGTTATTATGGAATTCCTCTCAAATATGTAAATTTGATTAAGTCTGTTCATAAGCATAGCAAGTGCAAAGTTGATGTTAATGGAGTCTTATCAAATGAATTTCCAGTGAGCAACGGAGTACTCCAAGGGAATGTGTTGTCACCTATGTTGTTTATTCCCCTTCGGGATTTTGTAAATGCGTAGAACAGTCAGAGATGGTGGAGAAGGATTGGACTGGATTGATAATAGGAATTTAGCAGACCTAGAGTATGCTGGTAGATGCTGTCCTTGTTAACAAAACACCACAAGATTTGCAATGATTGCTTACCAGAATGCATGAAATATCACACGAGGTTAGGCTGAAGATGAATAGAAGAAAGACAGAGATGATGAGAACGGAGTATGCAATGGAAGACGAAATATCATTGGAAGGAGAAAATATTGATAAGGTAGAATCATTCAAGTATTTAGAAACTATGATCTACAGTACAGGGTCTTTAGAATTAGAGTTTAGTGAAACATTGAAAAAAAAAATCAGACAATGGGTAGTTTAAGTAAAATTTGGAAATAAAATCGCCTGAAATTAGCCTACATATAAAAATCAGACTATATATAAGTTTAGTGAGATATGTGTTACTCTATGGACACGAGTCAGGGTATGACAATGAAACAATCTCGAACAGATTTAGTAGATTTGAGAACAAAACCCTCAGAAGGATTTTGGGAGTTAAATGGCAGGACAGGATTAGAAATGAAACTATAAGAGAGATTACTCGAGTGCCTTATGTGGATGAGATCATGATGAGGGGTAGATGGAGAGTTTGGTCATGCTCATCGCACTCCACAAGACATATATTAGTTCACCAAACGTTCACCTGGGCTTTACAAAGGACTAGAGTTGGAAGTCCCAGGTCTACATGGCTGAAGACTATGAAGCGTGAAGTAGGAGATGATGAATGAAGTATTGAATTTAAAACTTAATATATAAACGACTGGCGAAAGCTAACCGAGGCCCTTTACGTCAATATGCGTAGATGATGATGGTGATGATGATGATAATGATGATGAGGAAAATAAGTAATGAAATAAAGTACATGAGAAATAAAGAACTATTTGAATGAAATATTTTAAGAACAGTTATATACAACATTAAAACAAATGTTTCGTATATAAACTATAAAAAGAAACTTACGTCAGTCTGTTCACGTGTTTTGCGTTCTGCTTTGCAATCTAAAAGCAAGCAAGCAAGTCTGCAAAATATGTCTAAATATGTCTGAATTAATCCAATGTTTTTTTACGTCTTGTGCTGAGTAGTCTGAGGTAAGCACCAACACCTTCATTTCGCTAATGGTGAATTGAGTATTTTTTGCACCTTGTTAAAATAGCCTTGTTGGATTTTATTAACGCCTTGACTTGGAATGAAACCATCAACTGTTGTTTATCTTTCGCCAATGATGAATTCTTCACCAAGTCTTCTTCTTTACATTACCATCTCGTCTTTTTAGCATATAGAAGACTATTGATGCAATATAATCTATTACATTATTATTCGACAAAGTATCCTTTCCAGTCAGTTTTAGGTGCGAATAGACATGTAAACGTAGGCCCCGAATATGATAAATGAAACATCATTTCTTGCTGGATAAAAACCATAGATTACATAACCTTATGTGCTGTAAGGAATGGATAGTGAAGAAATAGTGAAAATACCGAAAAAAATATTACATTCTTTCGTCCGTATCATGCCAAAAGACAACGCATTAACAACAAACTAATCGAACAATTACGAGTAATTTTCTTGATCCAAACTACATAACCACGTAGTTTACGTTTTTATTATCGGTAGTTTCTTCAGACACCAAATTACGCTACACTGACTCGAGTCACTCGACTAGGTAGATTAAAGCAAAACAGTTCAACGTTGGCTTCACTATGTAGTGTTAATGTTGTTCGTTTTGGGCTTTGCTTAACCGAATGTTTCTAGCGTATTTGATCATTTGACTGCCAGTGTGCCTTGCATAATTTAAGTTACGTTTGAAGTTTTCGAATGTCATTTATTACCTACATGTGAATTAATGTGTCACATCTTCGATTCTGTAAATTAAGCTTGATAGAGATGTCATTACCTTCATTACATGATGGAAACGGAAATAAGAATTGGACAAGGATTGAAGGAAGAATAAAGACGAAGTTTGACAACTGAATGTGGTAAGTAATGGTGATTATTGTTCAGTCTAGATTCTAATGTTGACATTTACATGTCATAGGTTTGGCAATTTTTTTTTATAATTTTGTAGTTAGTGTCATGATGGCCAGCATTGATTTGGATGATGCATATTTTTGCAATAAATATATGTGTCTGATAGGCTACTACTGAGTTGGTTAGGCTGCAATACCCGATAACAGATAGAGGTAGTTTAGTGATTTGACCTACGAGATTATGCTTTGCTCTTGAATATTATACTGTATAAGGGTAGACCTCGACTTTACACAGGTGACGTTTACGTTTATTCATGTGAATGTTTCTGATGTATGTAGCTGTAAGTGTAGCCTACCAGTCACAAAGGTAATATTTCGATAGAATCCCACCCAGCGCTTTTGTTGTTAATATTTTGTCTAGTACACGTGCAAAAAAAATGCTTATCAATACATTATTGGCAGAAATATGTAATAAGAGACTACAAAATACCTTTAAGGTTAATATATGATACTTTAATTACTAAAGGAACTGAAATTCGCTTTAAGAAATAGACAAGTGTTGGCTAGTTTGGTATTTTTCTCTATATGTTTAATATGGGCTGGGGCATAATAACTTGGTTATAGGTCAATTAAAATGTAAAGTCTGTTCCTCACTCTGTCCATTCTTTACACTTGGGAGACTGATGGCGAGTTATTGCCCATGCATTGCTTGCACTTGCTTTTGCGAGCTCTTCTTTTTTTTATGTAATCATTGTTTTTTTTTTTTTCTAACCAATTACGGGCTTCCAAATATTTATGCACAAGTTCCCTGATGTTGTTCTACAACAGCCATTTTTGCCATCCTCCCCTTCATTTTGAGTTCCACCACCGTCACAAAGACATCTCTAAAATTTGGTGTTATAGAAAAACATAGGGCAAATTTATTGATACAACGTTTCAGTTTCTTTGTAGTTATGTTACATGTCGAATGTGCTTTATGGAGCTCAAAGTAACAAAGTGCAATGGCTGATCTTTTGTTTATTTTAGGCTATAGCCCCCCCCTGCGACCCCCCCCCCCCCTTAAGGCCACAGTGATTTTCGGGACACTACCGAACCTAATACAACCACCTAACCTAGGGCCCTGTACCCCTACCTAGGCCTAGCCCCTGCGACCCCCCCCCCTTACAGCCACTACCTAACACATCCATCAAACCAAATCCAAAGTGATGGTACTGCTGTATACATCATTATACTATCACCATTATAATATACTCTATAAATTAATGAAGCTTACCTTAAACTGTTGGTTCATAAAGATGTGCTGGTACTTTGAGGAAAACGTGAAGCCGATACGAAGGTTCCTTGACATGCAGGACAATTATTATTTTGTAAAATTAAATTGTGTCTCTGGCACAAATCCACTAGTTTTTCAATATTCCCTGAATAAGTTACAACAAATTCATTGTAAGTTAGGAAACAGTCAGGACAAGAAGATGGAATTTCAACTTCTTGTACAACATGAGATGATGTGCTTGCTATGGCCTCCATGTCTAAGAACGAAATGAAATGCCTGGGTAAGATAATGTATTGTCGCTCTGTGATTGGCTAAACATGTATGACGTCATAGTGGACAGACGCTGTGATTGGCCAAATGTCTAAGACTTCATAGTGGACTAGTTTGTCTGCGGATTGTAGTGGTTACAGGGCTCATTTAAGCAAATACAAGACACAGTCAACAATAACAACAGACTTAGAAAAAATCTGGGAGGAAGATATGAGTAGCGTGAGTTTGATCGTCGATATATAAAGAACTAGGCATTTGCGACAGATTATATTTTACAGAAATACTACAAAAGACTTGCTTTACTAGGGAAATATATTATTATAATAGATTTCCCATAATGGATGAAACTGTAATAATACCTTTATTTGTGATTTATTTCATCATAATGTAAGTATTTATACGTGATTTACTTTTATCATAATGTGAGGATTTATTTGTGATTTATTTCATCATAATGTAAGTATTTATATGTGATTTACTCTGTGTGTGTGACCTTGGAAGGAGGGTCCGGGGCTTACCCCCTGGTTAGGTCTGTGACCTGGGAAAGCGGGGTCCAGGGCTAAGTCTGTGACCTGGGAAGGGGAGTCCAGGGGCTAGGTCTGTGACCTGGGAACTAATAGGTTAGGTTAGGTGGCATTTTACAAATCTCGAAAGTGTTTTACATAATCACGTTTTGTCCTGTTTTTGCACACCCAAAGTCCTAGGTTCCCACCTGTGTCTGTTGAGAAGAGGGTTGTCCATAACGGTAGAACGGCTTATTCTCAGTGGAAATAAAGGTCAGATTTGTTGAAAGCACACTATTTGCTGTAGGAAAAGCAGTTTTTCCTAGTATAAATGTTGTCCTGTGTTGTTCTATAATTTTACCCCTTCCCCTTTCTTTCTTCTAGTGGAATTAATTTTGTTCATTCATTTGTAAACAGCTCCTCCTCCCACCTTCCCCTACCTTATGACGAAGTTAACCATATTTGGGGATGTTTGTATGTTTGAGGGTGACGTAGGCACTTCTGCGACACGCCCCGTTTTCTCAGGAAGAGTCCCCAGTTCCTTCGTAGTTTTTGTTGTGGTTGTGCATTATGGAGCTCAACTTGACAAAGTGGAATGGCTGCCATTATGGCTATATGGATGCTATAGCTATGTTTCATGATATTACAGTACTCCTAGTGTAGTGAATAATTTTATAAAAGCGATTCTTAGTTAGCTTTTAGTGAAGACCAGCACATTTTCTACTGCAACTCTACTGTAAAGATTACTAAGAGAAAAAAAGACGGTGTCAATCATAATTATTATTATTATTACTTGTTAAGCTACAACCCTAGGTGGAAAAGTAGGATGCTATAAGCCCAGGGGCTTCAACAGGGAAAATAGCCTATTGAGGAAAGGAAACAAAGAAAAATAGAATATTTTAAGAACAATAACAACCTTAAAAACCTTAAAATAAATATTTCCTATATATAAACTATAAAAACTTTAACAAAACAATAGGAATAGAAATTAGATAGAATAATATGCCCAAGTGCACCCTCAGCAAGAGAACTCTAACCTAAGACATTGGAAGACCATGGTACAAAGGCTATGGTACTACTTAAGACTAGAGAATAATGGTTTGAATTTGGTATGTCCTTCTCCTAGAAGAGCTTTGAGTTTGTGACTTGAGTAGGGGGTCTGAGGGTCTTGCCCTCGACTAGGTCTGTGCCTTGGATAGGTTTGTGAACTGGGAAAGGGGGATCCTGGGGGCTTGCCCCACCCTAGGTCTATGACCTGGGAAGGTTTGTGATCTGGGAACCACTAGGTTAGGTTCTGTGCCCTTTTACAACTCTCTAAAAGTGTTAAATACCTGTACTGTAATCTCATTTTTCCTGTTTCTGCCCTCCTAAGTCCCAGGTTCCCACCTGTCTCCGTCAAGAAGGGGGAGGTGATAGCAGGAGAACGGTTTATTTGCTGTGGAAATATAGGTCAAATTCGTTGAAAGCACATTATTTACTGAAGGAAAATATTTTTTTTTCTCTTGGAAATTTAGTTTCGTGTTCTTTATTTTACCGTGTATTCACCCATTTAAGTTTGTGTAATTGATAACTAACGCCGAAATACTAACCCACAGGGCCAAAGCGCATTGCGAAACATGTTCCGCTTACGAGAAGGTTATGTTAAATTGCGAGCGAAGCGAGCATATTGCAGAACAAAAATCAGTAAATCATTAGCTAAATTGAGGGGACCGTCCGCCATGCCATGCCATGATTTTTTTTTATAATTATTCAAAATACACAATTTCTATATATGTTTTAGACCTATATGATACCTTCAAGTCATTTGATCAAAAACTTTTTGATATATTAGCAAAAATCATGATTTGAAAAAAAATTTAGGTATATTTTTTTCCCTAATATGACACCAATTGTTTTGAAAATTATACCATCAAAACTTCTTTATAAATCGAATGATTCTGTGTGACAGATTTTTTACTTTCCCTTTTTTTTTTTTTTAATGATTTTTTTCTTAATTTTCTTCGTCTAGAAGTAAAATATTCTTGGATAAAAGAGAAAAAGGAAAATTAAAATTCTAGTACTCAAAATTGTGGGATTTTTATTCCTCTTTACAATGATATCTTTCTCGCTAAAATCGAACAATAAATGAGAAAAATTTATCTTGAGTGTGAATAAGTATTTGTTCCGTAACTGGAATACAAACCACGCTCTTTATTAGGGGTTATACTTTTGGCAAAGCTGAAATGACAAGCCATTAAAATTTAGCGAGGGTTAACTACCCACACCGCTAGTTAGCGGGGGTAGGGGGGTGTAGCTTGCTATCACTCCCATTCACATACCTGTGATTTAGTCACTTTACTTTTGGCTCAGATGGAGAGCGGTTGTTTCCGCTCTCCCTCCTCGCGTATTCTGGACTGCCATTAATTTTTGTCTTTTAACTTACTTTTTCTTGTACAGTACATGTATATATATGAAAACATTCTTAATGTTTATGTATACTGTATATACAGTACAGTATGTGTATAGAAATGTGATCAGTTTCCTTTTCAGTGTTTGTGCTGTGTGTGTGATACATATACGACAACGATACTTGCGTACATTAGCAAGGTCAGCACAGTTTCACTTCGTGGGGAACAACCTCTCCCTCTCTGGTCCATCGGTCTTCCGGTCGGTATATAATTATCAACTCGGCCACCGCAGGGGAATCGTCATCGCCTGGACCCTCTTCATTCAACTATTGTCTTCGCCATTTCCCTTTTCCTACGGGAAACATGGATTACTGAGCGAGATTGACTACGGTCTTTCTCTTCTCAAGGTCGTTCACCTTTACAACAACAGTGTACTACTGCGAAAGCTCCTTTCCCGTGCGTGGGTTAGGTTGCTCTTCCGATTGTTTGTCTCAATTATTTTTAGTGAAATTCTAATTGTAATTATAACTTTTCAGCTTTTCTCCATGGGGAACACTTCCCTTAGGAGGATCAGTGGTTCTTAGCTGATTTAGATAATTGTAATTCTATTTTTATTACAGTTACTCTATTCCCCCCCCTTCTCCCGTGGATGTCGACTGGCGAAGGAAGGGTGCAATATTTATTCTTATGTTGTTCCCTCGGGGTTCCTCTTCGGAGTTCCTCCCTAGGGAATTTCTGTTAAATAATTAATTTTATTTTTTCCCAGTTAACTACGCAGTTTTTCTTCGTTCGACTAAGAGTGCCGACGAAGCAGAGCTGTTCTGTTCATGCCTGGGGAATCTGCTGTCACTGCTGTCCCTCAGAGGACATCGTCATGGGCGTCATCCCTTCACTTAGAAGTACTCCCGTGACAACATGACCAGCACTTCAGATCATCTTAGAACGCTAACCCGGAGGTTCACCTCCAGGGATTGGACAACTTTCCTTCCGAGGGAAAGTTTCCTTCCCAGGTGTAAGGTTGTTTCTCCCTTCTGAGGGAGAACTTCTCACATCTAATAAATTCATCGTCTCCGACTACTGTTGCTGCCTTCGCCCAGACTTCTCTTCCCCCTTGCTGAGTTTCTCTTCCTTCAGGGGTGGAGCACAGTCTTGGCAAGTCTCTTTTACGAAGTGTTTACCTCTCGTTCGCGAGAGAGGCCACTCATAGAGACACTTCTTTGGAGGATCGCTACTGTTAAAGGCCAGCTTGCTGATCCACCGGCCCTCATGGGCGTCTTCAAGTCTCTTCTATGAAGTGTTACCTCTCTTGTTTGCGAGAGAGGCCACTCATAGAGACACCTCTTTGGAGGATCACGCTGCTCATCAGTTCCTGATCATCCTACCAGCGCAACCTTGCGCTGCAACTTAGTCCGTGGACTTCAGTCCTGGACTCTTCCTAAGGCCAGCTTGCTGATCCATCGGCCCTCATGGGCTTCATCAGTTCCTGATCATCCTACCAGCAGACCTACTAGCGCAACCTTGCGCTGCAACTTCGTCCGTGGAGTTCGGTCCTGGACTTTTCTATGGACCTTTCATGGTTGCCATTAGTGAGTGGATGTTTGCCCTTCCAAAGGGCACATCCCAGTTCCTGATCATACTACCAGCTGACCTGCCGATCTACCAACGCATCCTTACTCCGCTGATAGTCCTTTGGACTTCAGTTCTGGACACTTCCGCCGACCTTTTTTACGGTCCCCATCGGTGGATGCTCGCCCTTCCAGTTCCTGATCGTCCTACCAGCTGACCTACCGATCTACCAATGCAACCTTACGCCGCTGTTAGTCCTTGGACTTCGGTCCTGGACTCTTTCGTGGACCTTTACGGTCTCCATCATGGATGTTTACCCTTCTGGGAATGATTCTCGACACCAATCTCCACAAAACCTTCTCGAAAATGAGAACAACTCCCATTCCAAAGGGACTTGAGTCTGACTGGAATCAGGCCCTCGATCCCCCAAACATTCTGAGCCCCATTGGACCAGAAGTTTGGACAAACCTCAAGGGATGGGTGTCAGTCAAGAATCTACAGAGCGGCATAACCTTCTCATCCTTCCCCACCCCTCGGACTTGAGGTTATGCTTAGAACACATCAAAAGAAGAGATGAGGGACCATAGTGCTGCACCACACTACCTCAGCCCTCTGGACAGAGTCCGAAAGTACCTTCACTTAAATCTCTCAAGAAATAAAGGCCAACTTTTCGGTCCTTCAGCAGCCTCATCGGTTCCTAACAGACCACTCAGGGATGTGATGGACGACAACAGCGCACACCACATAGAGACTCACATCGACAAGCAAGAATTAACTTGCTCGTAGCCTCTTCCCATCTAACAGTATATACACTAAAATGGGCCAAAGTCCGTTCGGTACCACTATCAGCCCGCTTCATTCCAGACTAGAAGAACGTGCTCACCGACAATCTGCGCACAGCATTTCAGATAAGGTATACCGAATGGTCTTTGGATCACCTTGTAGCCGACAAAGTCCAGACTTTACGAGGTCCTCCAACTAGGGATCTGTTCGCAACACTCCTGAATCTCAGACTTCCGTTGCTCCCCAGCCCTAGACCCCAAGGGTCTCTGGCAACAATGTTTGGTACAACAATGACGTTTACGTCTCGTCCTTGTTTTATCTGGAGAAGGACACTCAAGAGGCTAGAACATCGATCAACCTCTCAAGGACTCTCCTAGCTCCGCTATGGCATTATGTATAGCTGTTTCAAAACCTTTTGCAGCTCCTAATAGTCTCCAAGAGAACCCACTCCACATCACAGACAACCCACTTCGACACCTACCACAATCTCCAAGAGAACCCTCTCCACATCACAGACGACCCACTTCGACACCTACCACAAGCTATAGCTTTGCTATGATTGTACGCCTGGAGACTACCCAATACCTCTTTTGCAAAAAGGTTGTCTAGATATCTGAGGAATTCCTCACCATCAGTCTACCAGGCAGTATAATGTCTTGTGGGTTGGTGTCATGTGAAAGTGTGTCTCTCCACTCGATACCTCTATTCCAGCAATAGCGGAATCCTCGAGTATATACAAGAGGAAAAGACCCCCTATTCAGTTTCGACAGGTAAATATGATCACTCAGCCTTGATCCTTCACCTTAAAACTGAAAGAAAGGGACACCCTCTCATTGATAGACTTTTCCCAATTCATACAGACTTACAACTTGCCTTTCCCCTGTCGGAATTGAGACCTTCCTCTCGGAACATAGTTCAAATTCTTCGATCTCTAAAGTGACCTCCTTATGTTCCACTTCATCAGGCAATAAATTTTCTCTTGATTTAAGAACACTATGTTCCTACACTCGGACAGCAACCATACGAGTCAAAGAACTTCATGGTCTCTCTTTCGACATCGCCCATTATTGAGAAGGACGAAAGACAATGTTCAGTTTCGTCCCTGAGTATGTCACCAGGCAAAAGTCTCCAGAGGTGATGGATCCTTCACAAGTCTCCACTCGGTAATGGACGATCCAGATCATCCGTTACTGTACCCAGGGTAAGGTATGAGACTTTACCTAAAGAAAACGGCAACAGCCCACCCGGGTCCCTTCTCTTGTCATCAGCACTGGGAGAGACTAAAGGAGGATCACCGAAACATCATCTCGACATGACGACTCTCAGTGTCAGGGGCGTAACTATGCCCCTGGTCCTTCTTAGCAGATTACTCTGTGACGCAGGTTTTACAAGAAAGGATGTGAATGCTCCAGGTGACTTTCACAACCTTTCTCCTGCAAGACGTGACCCACAGGAACTTGATACGATCTCTATCGGTCCAGTGATGGCTGTACAACAGCTGGTTGTATACATCAAGCTTCTTATTGGACAAGTAGCAGAAGGTTGAGGACACTGTTACCTGGTTTTAGTCTGCGTGATTGAAAAGATTTGACTGGCCGTTATTCTTTTCTTCATCCTACCCTCTCATGGGGAAAGCAGCATCCTAGGTTCTCTGCATAAGCTGACGTCAAACCACTGCAGGTAAACCATGCTCCCTTGTGTACGTAGTATTAAGCTAATACTGTTGCGTCCCCATACCCTGGCGAGGTGGTATTGGGAAAGTCTTAGTTACATCAAGTTTTTCCTACATAGACTCGGAATAACTTTACCTAGACAGTCACACTTCTGCATTTGTTCCTACACTAGATACAAACCCTCATTCTTTATTATAGGAGATATTCTAGCGCGAGCTGGAAAATACTGCAGAAAACCTTAACAAGGTCGTTAATGACAGGGCCGGTAGTTATCCACCTGTTAGTGGTGGGGGACTGCCGGTCGGTAAGCCGGTAGTTATCCACCTGTTAGTGGTGGGGGACTGCCGGTCGGTAGCTACTGAATACCTTCAATCGAATTCTAGCCGTCGCAGAGGTAACACTGCTGCTCCTGCTTTTGTTTTACTGGCAGACTAGCCTTTCTTTATTCTGTTTTTGATTAACTCTTTTTCTTTTTCTTTGTTACATGCGATGTCCTCTATTATGAGGAAGTGCCCTGGGGTTTCCCCGAAATCTTGTGGCACATTCATATCACCACTGGAGGTGGATACTCATTCCCTATGCCCCTCGTGCAGAGGTCATAGGTGTTCTGAATGCTCCCCCTGCCAAGTATGTAGAGGATGGTCGCCCTCTCAGTGGGAAAAAATCGTGAAAAGAAAGAAGAAATCCAAAAACGATTCGTTACCTCCAGGTTCGCCGTCGAAAGGTAAGGAGTCTCGGGCTTCTTCTTCGGCCTCTCGATCTCTCCCTTCAGACTCTTCCTTGCCTCCATCCTCCAGAGGGAAGTCAAGGAAGAGCGGCACCATTGACTTAACCGCCATTCCCCTTGGTCAGTCGGATCACGTTGCCCCTCCCAGTGGGACAATTTTTTCCGCTACCGGGAATGACTCTATTACCACTTCCATTCCAGATCACGTATGTGCAGTATTGCCAGCCCTTGGATTTCCTGGTTCTCCGGAGGAAGTGTGGAACCAGTTCCTCGCGGGCACAGTTTTACCTCAGGTCCCTTCTGTTTTGGAACCCTCGGGAATTCCGAACCTCGCAATCCTCCCGTCAACTCAGTCGGCGCCAGCAGAAGTTTCAGCAGATATAGTAACTTCAGCTCCCTCGGCGCCTACTTCGCACCTTGCTTGCGCTTCTATGAAACTACAGCGTCGCAAGCACAAATATCGCAGTACCTCCCACTCCTCCAGCTCCTCATAGTCCTCGCCCTCCTCGGAGGTTAGGAGGGAGAGAGAGAAGAGGAAAAGGAGAGCTTGCTCTCCTTCGCTCAGACGTTCTTGTTGGAGAGACAGGCGACGTAGGAAGAGACTTCATCGTTCTTGCTCTTCCTCGCCTTCTATCTCTTCACAAAATGTCTCGCCGAGAGACTATATGCGCTCTCATCACAAACTTAAGAAGAGCGCTTCCTCGCCTCGTCGTTCTGCCTTGCGCTCGACTTTCTCTCACGAAGGATCATCTATACGCTTAAAGAAAAAGAGTGCTACGATACGTTCTCGCTCTTCATCACAAGAGATTTCTCCTAAGAGTAATAAGCGCTCCCGTTGGAGAACTCTTCCCACGATTTTTCATCTAATTGCGCCCGGAGCGCGGACAAGGGAAAAGCGCAGTCTGAGCGCGATCCCTCTCCTTCACATATTAGTTTGAGGAGCTCAGATCGCTCTAGGAAAGGGAGAAAGAGCACTTCTCCTCACCGTCGCTACGTATCATCAGAGAGAGAGAGAGAGCGCTCCCGTCCGTCAACTTCCTGATCGCGCAAGTCTCCGGGCATTTCCGCGCGGGGTCATTCACCTCTCCCTCGTGTTTCAGACAGGAGAGCTCCGGTTCCCGTGCTCCCTAATGAGTTACGGAATACGAGCCTCACGAGAGCCTTGGAAGAAGACGCAGGGGTTTAAACCTTCTTCTCCTCGGTTGAGAACAGAGGGAAAAGGCCAGACCGATGATCAAAGCAAGCCCTAGCTCGGGAGATCCAGAGCATGCTTCTAAGAGGCGCCATACAAGAGGTCTCCAACACCTCCCCAGGGTTTTTCAGTCGCCTCTCTGGTAGAAAAAGCCTCGGGAGGTTGGAGTCCAGTAATCTATCTCTCTACCTTGAATCAGTTTTTGAAGCAAACTCCATTCAAAATGGAGACAGCAGCCTCCGTAACCCAAGCGGTGCGTCCAGGAGGCTTTATGGCATCTGTGGACTTAAAAGACACATATTTTCCAAATGCCGATCCATCGCGCATATCGGAAATTCTTGCGCTTTGTGGTTCAGGGTCGAATCTTCGAGTTTAAAGTCCTATGCTTCGGCCTCTCGACTGCCCTACAGGTCTTTACGAGGGTTTTTGAACTCTTTTCCTCTTGGGCTCACAAGCACGGGATACGTCTGCTAAGGTACCTAGTCGATTGGCTACTCCTGGCCTCGTCCAGGGAGCTAGCTCTGGATCACCTGAGAAGACTTCTAGACCTTTGCAAGGACCTGGGGATCCTTGTAAATGCAGAGAAGTCTTGCTTGATTCCAACCCAAGTCTTAAACTATCTGGGTATGTTCATCAACACCCAGGTAGGGAGGATGTTCCCTTCGGAAGACAGACTTCGGAGACTGGAACAATCCATCGCCCAACTCTTGTCTCCACTGCCTCCTACAGCCAAGTCATGGCAGAGAATTCTGGGCCATCTTTCCTCCCTGGAAAAACTAGTTCCAGGCAGAAGATCAAGAATGAGAAGTCTCCAGTGGCATCTGAAGACCCATTTGTCTCAAAAGATTGATTCCCCATTCTTGTCAGTGGAGTTTCCAGCTCTCATGATACAAGATGTTCATTGGTGGTCAACCTAAGAGAATACCCAAAAGGGCATTCCCCTCCAAAGCTCCAGTCCAAAGTTAAAACTTTTCGGACGCATCGCTACGGGGCTGGGGTTCCCACCTAGGCCCGAAATTAGCATCAGGAGTTTGGTCTCCGATAGAACAAACTCTTCAAATAAATCACCTGGAATTATTAGCAGCCTGGAAAGGCCTAAAATACTTTGTAAAAGATCTGCAAGGACAAGAGGTGGTGCTGATGAGCGACAACTCCATAGCCGTCTTGTACATCAACAAACAAGGGGGGCCTCTGGCAAGAGACCTCTGTCTGCTAGCAGTCCAGATTTGCCAGTGGGTGGAAGGTCACAACATTTCTCTCACAGCCAGGTTTATTCCGGGCCGGAGAAACATCATGGCGGACCAACTGAGGAGGCATCACCAAGTGTTGAGTGGCGAATGGTCTTTGGATCCTCGAGTAGCGAAGACAGTAATAGTTTTGTGGGGTGTCTGCACAATAGACCTGTTCACCACTTCTCTGAATGCGAAACTTCCCCGCTACGGGTCCCCAGTTCCAGACCATCAGGCTGCGATCCAAGATGCCCTTCAACATTCTTGGGACATCCTGGACGCATATGCCTTTCCACCCTTTTGCCTGCTCAGAAGGGTGATCAACAAACTCAGGACCTCTGCTTGGCCATGCCTGAGCTATTAGCTCAGGCATGGCTAAGCAGATAATGGTACGCAGACCTTCTTTCCTTGCTGGTTCAAGTTCCAAGGTTCCTGCCTCCAGAACCCCTTCTGCTGACGCAGCCACACAGTGGTGTCCCCCACGGGAGAATCCCCTTCATGAAGCTTCACATCTGGAGGCTGTCCAGTCACTCCTCAGAAGCCGAGGCTTTTCAGGGAAGGTGGCTGAGCACATGTCGAGGCACCTGTGCCACTCTTCCACAAACCTCTACCAAGCAAGATGGAGAGTGTTTGCAGCTTGGTGTAGAGGGTGAGGTGTGTCTCCACTCGATCCCTCTCTTCCGTTAGTGGCAGACTTCCTTGTGTAACTCAGGGAGGAAAAACTCCTCTCAGTCTCGGCAATTAAAGGCTATCGTTCAGCCTTAAGCCTCATCTGTAGACTGGGAGGGATTGACTTTTCCACCTCAGAAGATATCACCTTGTTGATTCGAGGTTTTGAGAGATCTTGCCCCCCAGTTGAGATTAGACCATCACCTTGGGACTTGTCCTTGGTTTTACGTTCCTTAAAGGGTCCACCCTATGAGCCCTTAAATAGGACCTCTGACTACTTCCTAACCCTGAAGACTGTCTTCTTAGTAGCTCGGCGAAAAGGGTCGGTGAACTACATGGTCTATCCTACGAAGTCACCCATTCTAGAGGATGGGGCGAAGTCTCGCTCAACTTCGTGCCAGGCTTTGTGGCCAAAACTCAGAATTCTTCATTGGCCGATGAGAGGTTTAGAGAATTTCAACTTTCCAGCCTCAGTAAGCTAACACAGGATACTGACCAATTGCTACTGTGCCCAGTCAGAGCGCTAAGGAAATACCTCAAGCGCACCAGACCTTTCAGACCTCGCCTCTGTCATCTCTTCCTCAGTACCAACAAGGTAAAGAAGAAAATCTCTCGCAACACCATCTCTTTCTGGCTCAAGAAAGTTATTGCGAGAGCCATTCACGGAGACCAAGAGGCAGCTCAACCCAAAGCCCATCAAGTTAGGGGACTGGCTGCCTCACTGGAGTTTAAGAAAAAATTTTCAGTCTCCCAAGCCTTAAGAGCTGGAGTCTGGAAACTCCAATCTACATTCAACACTCATTATTTAACTGATGTGACACATAGGTCTCTAAACACCTTTTCTATAGGGCCTATTGTGGCAGGTCAGCAGGTGCTGTAGCTACCTTACGCCCTTTCAGGGGACAGTAGCCATTGGTTGAGGATTCTGTGTTACACTAGGTTTTTAGAAGGACACCCATCTATCTTTTGCGCTTCCTTCTTTCTCCCATCTGGGTATCCTAGTCTGTAACCAGTTTCAGCTGGACTCGCCAATGGAAATAAGGTATGAAACTCATCTGACTCATCTCACAGGGTATAAGTTATACTCGTGGTCACGAGGGTTCCCTTTTTCAAGGTCGGGGGATTCCTAAATATGAAAGGGTCCGAGTCGAATGTTCCCGTCCCTCTTCATCCTGGAACATTTGTTTCCACATAATTACAAACTTTCAGTTGTGCTAAGATTATGGTGATCTAATTTTTTCGTCAAAAGAATCTAGTCTGAGGACTCTCTTTCCTAGGAATAAGGAACTCCTCGACCACGCTGACCTCAAGACTAAGTCTCCTATAGTAAAGAATGACGGTTTGTATCTAGCGTAGGAACAAATGACAAACTTATAATAGAGTTTGTATTTTTCCTAACATACAAACCCGAATTTTTTACACAAATCTTCCCTCCGTCATCCGTCACCCCCCCCCCCCCCCCCAAAAATAGTCCTAGCTAGAATCCGATTAAAGGTATTCAGTAGCTACCGACCGGCAGTCCCCCACCACTAATAGTTGGATAACTACCTGCCCGGTCGTTAACGACGTTGTTAAGGTTTTCTGCTGTATTTTCCAGCTCCCGCTAGAATATCTCCTATAGTAAAGAATTTGGGTTTGTATGTTAGGAAAAATACAAACTCTGTTATAAGTTTGTCATATCTCAACACACAGCTTGTGTAGGATGCGGACCTTTCGTAGCAAGGTTTTAGCAAGGGCAGGGACTCCTTATTTTTGAGTACTAATATACTCAGATAAGGAGCCCCTGGGCAAAGCTAAATGCTAAATTTGCAGGGACGTCCACCCTTCCTAATGGGTGAGTCACCTCTAATAAATAGCGTGGTTTGTATTGCAGTTATGGAACAGATGTCAAATTCGTAGATAATTTGTATTTTCCATAACTATACAAACCTTAGCTATTTATACAAACTTGCCCGCCATCCCTATCCCCTATGAAGTCCTACCTCCAAGCACAGTGACTAGATCACAGGTGTGTGAACGTGAGTGGTAGTGTAGAAATATAGTTGAATGGAGGATGGTAATTTCATTCGTGGGAGAATAGTCTAATTGACTAGTTCGTTTGTTTCTTACTTTTTGTCCACATTTTTGGTGTTCGTTTATGGACGGAAAGTAAACTGAATGATTGCCATTTGTTAATATTAAATGTAAATTCTTAACTTTCCCCCTTTTGTATTCTAATTGAATTAATTAATATAATGTTAAATGTATTCCTTATAAGGAAACAGTTTTGTTTTCCCGTCCTTATTTTTCAACGTTGTTCGAGAGTATCGGACAAAGTGAAAGAAAACGGAGTTGTTGACAAGTTTTGGACCGACGAGGAGTGCAAAGAGTCTCTTGGGGTCGGACAGAAGAACGGGTGTTCATTTTCTGCCATAAAAAAGTGAATTTAGGAATTTTAAATTCAAAAACTAAGAAGAAATTGTTCTTGAAGATAGTGCAGGTCAGTTGAAACATAAAAACTTGCCTTATAATTGATTTGAGTTAGATAATTCTAACATTCGAATTTAAAATCCTTAAATTCACTTTATGGCAGAAAAGAACACCCGTTCTTCTGTAACTGGAATACAAACCACGCTATTTATTAGGGGTGACTCGCCCATTAGGAAGGGTGGACGGCCCTGCCAATCTAGCTTTTGGCTTTGCCCGGGGGCGCCTTATCTGAGTATGTTAGTACTAAAAAATAAGGAGTCCCTGCCCTCGTTGAAACCTTGCTACGCAAGGTCCGCGGCCAACGCAAGCTGTTTGTTGAGACATGACAAACTTATAATAGAGTTTGTATTTTTCCTAACATACAAGCCCGAATTCTTTATTATAGGAGGTATTCTAGCGGGAGCTGGAAAATACAGCAGAAAACCTTAACAAGGTTGTTAACGACCGGGCCGGTAGTTATCCACCTGTTAGTGGTGGGGAACTGCCGGTCGGTAGCTACTGAATACCTTCGATCGGATTCTAGCTAGGACTATTTTTAGGGGGCGGTGACGGAGGGAAGATTTGTGTAAAGAATTCAGGTTTATATGTTAGGAAAAATACAAACTCTGTTATAAGTTTGTTATTTGTTCCTACACTAGACACAAACCCTCATTCTTTACTATAGGAGACTTAGTCTTGAGGTCAGCGTGGTCGAGGAGTTCCCTATTCCTAGGGAAGTTAGTCCTCAGACTAGACACTCTTGACGAAAAAATCTCCCGTTAAACTTTTCTTTTGTAGATCCTCATAATCTTAGCACGACTGAAAGTTTGTAATTATGTGGAAACAAATGTTTCAGGATGAAGAGGGTCGGGAACATTCGACTCGGACCCTTTCATACTTAGGATTCCCCCAACCTTGAAAAGGGGAACCTTTGTGACTACGAGTATAACTTATACCCTGTGAGATGAGTCAGAGGAGTTTCATACCTTATTTCCATTGGCGAGTCCAGCTGAAACTGGTTACAGACTAGGATACCCAGATGGGAGAAAGAAGGAAGCGCAAAAGATAGATGGGTGTCCTTCTAAAAACCTAGTGTAACACAGAATCCTTTACCAATGGCTACTGTCCCCTGAAAGGGCATAAGGTAGCTACAGCACCTGCTGACCTGCCACAATAGGCCCTATAGAAAAGGTGTTTAGAGACTTATGTGTCACATCAGTTAATAGTGAGTGGTGAATGTAGATTGCCATTTCTAGACTCCAGCTCTTAAGTATTGGGAGACTGAAAAATTTTTCTTAAATGCCAGTGAGGCAGCCAGTCCCCTAACTTGATGGGCTTTGGGTTGAGCTGCCTCTTGATCGCCGTGAATGGCTCTCACAATAACTTTCTTGAGCCAGAAAGAGATGGTGTTGCGAGAGATTCTCTTCTTTACCTTTTTGGTACTGAGGAAGAGATGACGGAGGCGTGGTCTGAAAGGTCTGGTGCGCTTGAGGTATTTCCTTAGCGCTCTGACTGGGCACAGTAGCAATTGGTCAGTATCCTGTGTTACCTTACTGAGGCTGGTAAATTGAAATTCTCTAAATCTCTCATCGGCCGATGAAGGATTCTGAGTTTTACCCATAAAGCCTGTCACGAAGTTGAGCGACTTCCCCCCCTCCTCTAGAATGGGTGACTTCGTAGGATAGACCATGTAGTTCACCGACCCTTTTTGCTGAGGCCAGAGCCACTAGAAAGATGGTCTTAAGGGTTAGGAAGTAGTCAGAGGTCCCATTTAAGGGCTCATAGGGTGGACCCTTCAAGGAACCTAGACCAGGGACAAGTCCCAAGGTGGTGGTCTAATCTCAACTTGGGGGCAAGATCTCTCAAAACCTCAAATCAACAAGGTGATATCTTCTGAGGTGGAAAAGTCAACCCCTCTCAGTCTACAGATGAGGCTTAAGGCTGAACGATAGCATTTAATTGCCGAGACTGAGAGGAGTTTTTCCTCCCTGAGTTACACAAGGAAGTCTGCCATTAACGGAAGAGAGGGATCTAGTGGAGACACGCCTCGCCCTCTACACCAAGCTGCAAACACACTCCATCTTGCTTGGAAGATTGGCACAGGTGCCAGGACATATGCTCAGCCACCTTCCCTGAAAAGCCTCTGCTTCTGAGGAGTGACTGGACAGCCTCTAGGTGTGAAGCTTCAGGAAGGGGATTCTCCCGTGGGGGACACCACTGTGTGGCTGCATCAGCAGAAGGGGTTCTGGAGGCAGGAACCTTGGAACTTGAACCAGCAGGGAAAGAAGGTCTGCATACCATCATTCTCTGCTTGGCAATGTCGGAGCTATTAGGGTTAGCTTGCAGTTCCGGGAGGTCCTGAGTTTGGTGATCACCCTTCTGAGAAGGTGGCTATAGACTGGTGGTGCTGTTCACTTCGAGGATCCAGACAGTGTATTGAACTACCTTGGTCCAAGCTAGTCAAGAATGTATGTGACAAAATCAACATGTAGGTATCAGCTCATAAGGATTCCTTGAATGCAGGTTAGTCTTCTAAGATCTTGCTGGTAGTCTTTGCAATGCAGAAGTGTTCTTATATAACTCCAAATTCTTAACTCTCTCCTGCCTCTGGTTCAAGCTGTCTCTACTCTGACCTCATCTATATCGGCTGACAGACTTACAGCCTGACAGTTTCATGGCTTCGGAAGCCATGAATATGGAGGGATGATGTGGTACTTCATCTCAAGCAAAGACCCGACATAGGAGAAGAAGCGACCACTCAAAGCACTTGCTCCGTCAGGAGCAAAATATGTGCAGTTTTTGGTCCATTAGGCAGCCAACCAGTGGGTCAACTGGTTTCTAAAGAAGCAAGACTCTTTAGCCACCAAGTCTGCGAAACCATTTGACTAGAGGGAGGTAATAAGCTTAAAGAATTCATCACTCAAAGGACTGTCCTTGTTTCCTTTGGAGCAGGTAGAGTTTACACCAGAGAAGTGGAGGAATTCAAGCCAGGATTCACTTCTACACTGACCAGTATCGCAGAGGACACCACAAACCCCAACTCAAACAACCGTACAAGGTGGCCATCCCTGCCTTGGCAAACTTTGTGCCCACCTTCTAGACAGGAGTCAAATTGGAGTGATTTTAGAGCAGCATTATCAACTTCATGGAATCATACAGAGTTTTGTCACCCTTTGCAGAGGTAGAGGTAGATGAGGCCCCCCATTCATTCTAAGGCAGGCAATTCCCCCATTTAGCCACTATCAATGGTGGTAATGCCTGACTGAGAGAGAGAGACGATAGGGCAGTTTCATAGAGCAGAGCAGGGTACAGTGGACGTTCTTTAGTTTGGTTATCACCTCCTGTTCACCAGCTCTCCACCTCCCCTTATTCCAGCTCTAGGATCTGATCCTCCTATCACTGAAGATTGGAAAAATACCTCGCCTATGATCAGAGGTGCAGACTATGTTCTGGAGAGGTGCTACAGAAGATGATCATGATGGGTCTACAGCTTCTTTGATAATAGGTCGCAAAGAGTTGTTGAAGGGCACTATTGCGAGTATAGGAATATGATATCTTGTGTTCCTCAGGGTAGTGATCTTGGCCCATTACTTTTCATACTAATTTATATACACATGTGGTTTGACCTAGGAAACATGGTCGTTGCATATGCAGATGATGCTACTATCTTTGCATCAATTCCATCTCCTGAATGTAGATCTGGGGTTAATGAATCCCTTAATAGAGATGTAGCTAAAATTAGTGCATGGTGAAAATTATGGGACATGAAGTCGAATCCTAACTAAACTCAAAGTATGATTGTAAGTAGGTCGAAAACAGTTGCTTCTCTACATCCGGATCTCAGCATTGATAATGTTTCTTTAACTCTGTACGACTCTTTTAAAATTTGAGGTGTGATTCTCAACAACAAATTTACTTTTGAGAAACACATTAGGTCATTCTTCAATTTTCACAAAAAATTGGCTTATTGAGAAATTCTTTTAAGATTTTTAGTTATCAATCTATTGTGCAGAAGTGTTTTAATTCTTTCATTCTACCTTTTTTTTAGTATTCTTCTCCTGTCTAGTCTTCAGTTGCTGATTCTCATCTTTATTTGTTGGACGGGAATTTACAGTCTTAAATTTCTTATTCCTGATCTCGATATTAATATCTGGCACCATCGTTCAATTTTGTTCCTTATGCCCATTGCATAAGACTTTTCATAATTCTGACCATCCTTTACATTCAGATTTTCCCGGACAGTACCACCCTGTTTGTAATACTAGGTATGCTGTTAATTCTAATAGTCTGACTCTCTCCATCATGAAGCTCGATACTACACAGTATTCCAGAAATTTTATTCCAGCTATGACCAAGTTGTGGAATGATCTTCTTAATTGGGTAGTTGAACTGGTAGAACTTCAAAAGTTTAAACTTGCAGCAAATGTTTATGTTGAACAGGCTGACATAAGTCTCTTTTTATAGTTTGTATAGGAACGCTTTTTAATGTTGTTAAGGTTCTTAAAATATTTTATTTTAATTGTTTTACTTTTCATATACTGTAGTTTATTTATTTCCTAACTTCCTTTTCTCACTGGGCTATTTTTTCCTGTTAAGCCCTTGGGCTTATAGCATCCAGCTTTTCCAACTAGGGTTGTAGCTTAGCTAGTAGTAACAATAATAGATTGTATTTCGTCGAGAAAGCCTCAGGGTGTTGGAGACCTGTAATAGACTTATCAGCTCTGAATGAGTTCATCTACCAGACTTGGTTCATGGTGGAAACTTCTAAAATGGTGAGTCATGTGGTAAGGAAGAACGATTTTATGATTTCACTCGATCTCTGGGATACTTACTTCAGATCCCCATAAATTTTTCTTCCAGGAAGTATCTATGCTTTGTTCTAGGAAGCAGTGTCTTCAAGTTCAAAGTTCATTGCTTTGGGCTGTCCATGGCCCCTTATGTATTCACTCAAATGTTTATGTTGGTGTCAGCATGGAGTTATGCCAACAGGATACGTCTGATTTAGTGTGGACAACTGGCTGATACTGACAGTTAGTCGCAACTTTGTCATCATCAGGACAGATTATCTGTTTGTCACAATCTGGCAATTGTGACATCTAGAAAAGTCCTAGTTGTTCCGTAACCGGAATACAAACCACGCTATTTACAAAGGGTTACCTTTTAGCGTAGCTGAAATGGCGAGCCATTAGAATTTAACGAGGGTGTATTACCCCCGCGCTAGTTAGCGGGGGGGGGGGGGGGGGGGTAGGGGAGTGGTAACTAGCTACCCCTCCTCCCCCTCACACACAGGTGAATACTCACTTTTACTTTTGGCTCGGCCTGTGACAGACGTCTCTGTCTTGGTCCTCTCTTGGCAGCCATTGTTTGTTTGTTTTGTCTTTACTTAATCGCTTACTTTTCATTTACTCAATATATATGTAAACATGTTTTCATGTTTGTATATATATTTGAGTATAGAAATAAGTAAGTTTCCTTTTCAGATTTGTGTGTGTAGTGTACGATATCTACGTGGAGGCCTCGGCAGTTAGGCCACCACGGCGTAATTTTATGGGTGGCGATCGAGTTTGACTTATGTCTTTCTCTCTCTCTCTCTCTTGAGGTCGTTCACCCTTTTACTACGTGTTACTACGCCCTTGTAGCTTCCTTTCCGTGTGGGGGGTTACTACGCCGTACGTTTGTCTCAATTAGTTATGAATCTATTTGTAGTTGTTTTTTGTTTTTCAGCTTGTAGAACGATTCCTTTCGCGGTTTTCGTTCTTTCTTTAGTGTTCATTCATTTTTTAATTACATAATTACATAGTTACATAATTATAATTGTTATAATTCTGTTTTGGTTACAGCTCTCCTTCCGCGAGTGTAAGTGGTTGTGAGGGCACGTGCCTGTTGTGTAATTCTTGTTCCTTTCCCTCAGGATTCCTCTTCGGAGCCTTCCCGGGGGAATGAATGTGTACTAATATTATTTGTTTTATTTTTTTACAGTTACCGATCTAGTTCGTTTCTGTAATATAGCAACGGTGTGAGCTGTCTGGTTGAGTCCTGGGGATTCTGCTGTTGCTGCCTCCCCCCTTGTATTTTCGTCAGGGGCGTGTCTCCTTCTACTGGTAGTACTCCCGTGACGACGGACAGCTCTCCAGTTCATTTTTGAACTCTCAGGAGGCTTGCCTCCTTGGGCGGGTAACTTTCCTTCCGAGGGAAGTTTTTCCTGTCCAGGCTTGAGTTTTTTCCCTTTTGGGGGGTTCTTCTCTTGCCTTTTTTTAAGTGCGACTATGCTCTTGGTGCTGAGCGGTCGCACCTGCAGTTTCGCTCAAGGGGCTGGGCAACTGCAGGAGCTCCTCTTCGGAGGATTGCTCCTTTTAGGTCACTGGCTGACCAGTCTCTTCCTCGAAGTGTTTCTCTTTCGTTCGCGAGAGAGTACACTCATAGAGACTCCTCTTCGGAGGTTTCTTCTGTTGCTGTTGCTGTTGGCCTCCCTCGCCGTAAGACCCACCGTCCGCCTCGTCGTAAGGGCCTCTCATCTCCCTATAAGGGTGCTTGAGGCGCCTTTTTGGATCTCCGTTTGCAGCCTACAACTCCTTTTTCTCGATCTTCCGCCTTGGTGCAGATGGACAGCAGTCTGATCTCGTCTTCCCGACGGACAACGGTCTTCCCGACGGACAACGGTCTTCCCGACGGACAGCGGTCTTCCGACGGACATCAGTCTCCCGGCGGACAACGATCCCTTCGGGGCAAAGGGTTGCCCCCACGGGGGTTCTTCCCTTGCGTGTCAGGGTTTCCCTGCGCGCCCTTCTGCTGTGTTCTCTCCTGCTCCTTCTCAGTGTGAGCACACAGGCGCTCTTCTGCTCATCAGCGCTCTCCTGTTCGTCAGCGCTTTCAAGATGATCATCCCTGCAGTTCCTGTTGGTTCCGTTACGCGCCCTGTGCGCCCACGTTCGCCCTCACAATCTAGAACTTCGGTTCAGGTCGGGGTCAAGGACTCTTCTTCTTTGCGCAGGCTTCCACGCGTAGCCTTCTGCTCGTCAGTGATCATCAGCTTGTCAGCAATCATCAGCTCGCCAGCGATCATCAGCTCGCCAGCGATCATCAGCTCGCCAGCGATCATCAGCTCGCCAGCGATCATCAGCTCGCCAGCGATCACCTGTCTCTCGGCGATCTCCGGATCGCCCACGTGTGTTACAGCCGGCACGCCAACGTTCTCCAACTCTTCTGAAGGAACATGGTTCGCCAGCTACTAGCTCACCTGCGGATGATGATCGCCATCGCGTGACCCTCGACTGCGGATGCTGATCGCCATCGCGCGACCCTCAACTGCGGATGCTGATCACCATCGCACGACCCTCACCTGCGGATGCTGATCGCCATCGTGCGACCGCACACCTGCGGATGCTGATCGCCATCGCGCGACCGCCCACCTGCGGATGCTGATCGCCATCGCGCGACCGCCCACCTGCGGATGCTGATCGCCATCGCGCGACCGCCCACCTGCGCTTGCTGCTCGCCATCGCGCGACCGCCGACCTGCGCATGCTGCTCGCCATCGCGCGACCGCCGACCTGCGCATGCTGCTCGCCATCGCGCGACCGCCGACCTGCGCATGCTGATCGCCATCGCGCGACCGCCGACCTGCGCATGCTGATCGCCATCGCGCGACCCTGGCATGCTGATCACCATCGCTCGATCGCCCTCCTGCACAGGCTGCTCGCGATCGCTCACCTTCGCATACTGCTCGCCAACGCGCGATCGCTCACCTTCGCATACTGCTCGCCAACGCACGATCGCTCACCTGCGCATACTGCTCGACCATCGCGTCGGCATAACACAACGCGCCATCGCCAACCTGTGCGTTAGCGCTCACCAGCTCACCACCGATCGCTTGTTGATCCATATCGCCAGGGGTCTTCCTCGCCCACGTGGCAGTGCGTTTCCTCGCCATCGCGCTAACGCTTGCGTTCGCCGTCTCGGACTCGCTCTCATCTACCTACCCACCCTCATGACCGCTCGCCTGCGCGCCCGCGCGACCGCTCGCCCGCGCAACCGCGCGACCAATCACCTGCGCGCCCACACGCCCACGTGCCTGCACGTCTACGCTCATGCTCTCCAATGTTCGCCCACGCGCGAACCAACGGTTTTTCCATCGCGCGGACGGATGGTGTTCCGTCGCGCGAACCTACAGTGTTTCTTCGCACAATGTCGGCTTATTTCTTGCAGTATCCATTGCTCGTCTATGGGTTATCGCTCGCCGACCACCAGGAATTTTCGTCGCGCGAGCTCCAGGGCGATTGCGACCACGATTCCCAATGGGGTTTTCGCAGCATGACCAGCCTGGCGAATTCTTCTGGAGCATATTTCCAGAACACGGCCTCACCCCGTAAACACAGAGCATGGCACTTGCAAGAATAGGAGAAACTTAAGGGAGATCTGAGCAACACTCCTCTTTCCTGAACCTGGGTTAGCCCTTCCCCGTCATTCCCTGGAAGGATTTTTGGCGGGGGGGCTTTCCGTTCGAGATTTCTCCATCGGACAAGGGGTGACTGCTTACCTCTTCCTCTGGGAGCTTACCAGATTCTTTCCCTCCTCGGTTACGGCCCGAGGTTTGGTTCAAGGAAGCTACAGGAAGATCAAGGGTACTTTCCTCCTCTCGAGCTCAGGCGCCTTGGCCTTTTGTCGTTAAGTATCTAACTTGCGGACAAGCTCGATGTTGTACCATCTGGACGCGCTGACTGAGGGCTTCCTTTGGGTGTCTCATCTGTGGAGGTCGACGACCTCAGACACCCTTCCATCCTATGGTCAAGACCTGAAGGATACCTCTCCATCATTCAGGCAGGCTTAGGGGCCTTAGTCTGGCCCCTCTTCAGATCCTACAGCTCTGCCGAGTCGCCCCGTTGCGTGTCGACTTCATTCTAACCAGCAGGGGACGCATTTTCACACCTTCACATCTTGCAGTAGAGATACCGGGATGATTGAGATTCTCTCAATACCACCATCGGCTCTCTCATTCCAGGCAGGGGAATGTTTCTCTAAGACTATCCGAGCAGAGCCTCGTAGAGAGAGTGTACCTGGGGGTCTTTGACCTTGGGTAACCAGCAAGTGCTGGTCTGGGGGACCTGATCACGACAGCTTGGAACCTCAAGCTTCCGCTATTCTTCCCCCAGTCTCAGACCCCGAGAGACTGGCAAGATGCATTCCGGTGGTGGTGGGACAACTTCGACGCCTGTGTCTTCCCTCCTTTTTGTCTGTGGACAATGGGTCTCAACAAGACCAGGTTGTCTGTCAACCTTTCAATGGGAGAGCTCCACTGGGACTATGCGCAGAACGGTTTCTGGACCCTCTGCTTCCCCTGACGGAACTCCCGGGAGAGCTTCTCCCACGGCGCAGACTACTCAAGCAACCACACTGCGACATCTCTCCCGAACCGGGGCGTCGCTTCGGCTTCATGCCTGGAGACACTATGCTTCCTCCTCAAGAAGAGACAACCCGCTACAGTCGCGGTACGGAGGTCGCGTCATCTGCGATAGTCATCCACAGGGGTCTCCCAGGCAAAGTGAAGAGTCTAAGGTGGTTGGTGCCGTGGGAGATATACCTCATCCCTTGAGGCCTCTTCTCCAGCAATAATGGTCTTATTGCCTTTCGGCGGGAGGAAACTCCTTTCCGCTCTCGGCAATGAAGCCTGTTGCTCAGCCTTTCCCTGACCTTCAGGCTTAAAGGAATAACTTTTTCCTGCCCGCTGGATCTATCCTCGCTCATGCGAAGCTACGATCGTCCCTGCCCTAGTCGGAGGAAGACCTCCAACTTGGAGCATGGCTCGGACTTTTAGTCCTTTAAGAGATCTTCTCAAGACCCTTTTACGACAGGCCTCGGATTGTATTCCGCCTTGGGTCTTCTGCTCACTCTGGCCACGGCCAGTGTGTAAGCAATCTTCTTGGTCTCTTACTACTCCCCCCTTTCTAAGGAAGAGGGGAAGGCAACATTCAGGCTCGCTCCTGAGTTGTTGGCTAGACTCAGAATCTGAGGGTCCCGGCCCTTCGGTCCGATTCATTCAAGATTTCGAGTCTCCATTCTGTGTCTGATGTCCCAAGACCTTCTCTTTCTTGCCAGTAAAGGAATCGAGAGGTTAGCGCTGGGAACAGCTGCAGTTTGTCCTCAGTTGCATCCGATTTAGGAGCACAAGGAGGACATGGGGGGAGAGTCACCAGTATACCTCTTCAGCCCGGACTCAAGGACATTCATCTCGACCTGTCTCCAGACCCTCCCCCGTCACGTCGCCCTACAGCACGATGTTGGATACATCGCAACGTCCTTCGCCTTCGAGTAATACTACTCTGTGACGCAGGTGCTACAAGCTGGAGTCTGGAAGCGTCTAATGACCTTCGCAGCCCACTTCCTGCAGGGCGTGACCCACAGGAGTCTCGATACGTTTTCTATCGCTCTGTGGTGGCTACACAACAGCTGGTCTAACCTCAGGCTCCTTTTTGGACAGTTAGCAGAAGGTTGAGGGGATTGTTATCAGGTTTTAGTCTGCATGAACGAAAGAAGTATGTCTGGCCCTTACTTCTTTCTTCATCATCCCCTCTACGGGGAAGCAGCATCCTGGTCTCTGCATAGCTGTCCTCGAACCTCTGCAGGTAAACCATGCTTCCTTGTGTTCCAAGTATTGAGTCAATACTGTCGCGTCCCCCATACCCTGACGAGGTGGTATTGGGAACGTCCTAACCCAGAGTTCCTTCTGGAACTCCAGGTCAACTGCCTAGGACGGGTCACACTTCTTCCTTCACACACAAGCTTACGTAGGCCACATGGTTCCTTGCGGAGCAAGGAACTTGTGAGGTGCAGGGACTCCTTTTCTCGAGTGCGACTCACTCGGATTCTGAGTCCCCGGGTAAAGCCAAAGCCAGTATGGCTGGGGACTTTCCACCCTTCCTAAGGGGTAAGTCACCCTTTGTAAATAGCGTGGTTTGTATTCCGGTTACGGAACAAATGACAAATTCGAAGATAATTTGTATTTTTCCTAACCATACAAACCTTAGCTATTTACACATATTTGCCCGCCAGCCCTGTCCCCCAAAGACAAGTCCTACCTCTAAGTGAAAGTGAGTATTCACCTGTGTGTGAGGGGGAGGAGGGGTAGCTAGCTACCACTCCCCTACCCCCCCGCTAACTAGCGCGGGGGTAATACACCCTCGTTAAATTCTAATGGCTCGCCATTTCAGCTACGCTAAAAGGTAACCCTTTGTAAATAGCTAAGGTTTGTATGGTTAGGAAAAATACAAATTATCTTCGAATTTGTCATTTTTCTCCAAAGCAAAGAATTATATACAGTACATGGACGTGAACATAAATGCTGTAGTAAGAAAGGTTTATTCATCCAAATACTGGGTAAACCAACTCAAGAAGTTAGCTTGGCCTTTCCTTCAGCAGTTACAGTTACTAGCGCAATAGTGGCAACAACTTTTGAATCATTTGACATCATTAGGGAAACTGGTTTCTCATGGTATGCTCCATCTATGATTGATACAATGGGGCCTAAAAAGGCACTGATTGCAAACTGCACTCTCTCCTCGAACCCTGGTACCAATAGAACAACTCGCCAAACTCGTTCTACTGTAGTGGCTAGGTGAGGAGAACACTTATTAGGGCTGTTCCTTAGGGGTGTCCCCTCCTGATCTTCTGTTTACAGATAGGTTGAAGGGAGGGCCATCTAATTAAAGGCAACCTATCTGGTGCTTTAGCAATTCCAAGTTCTTTTAGTTAGTCACTCGGTTGCACTGATAAACAATATTACAACTGTAGTGGCATACATCAACCAAAAAAAGGAGATAGTGTCACAGATGCTTTGTCAGGTAGTAGTGGCAGTACATGAATGGACAATCCACAATGTAGTAGTCCTCTCAGCCTGATTCATTCTCGGCAAAAGGAATGTCATAGTGGACACGTTGAGTCGGGTCATATAGTTGGCGTCAGAATGATCTTTACATCCACAAGCAGCGATGAAGCTCCCAACTTTGTGGGATTCCAGACAGTTGACATCTTCATTACAAGCCGCAACAGAAAATTTCAGTTTGCTTACCAGTGCCAGACCAGCCAGCAGCACTCGAGGATTCATTCCAGCACCCATGGGACGGCCTTGACGTCTATGCTTTTCCAATCTTTTGCCCTCTCTGAAGGGTAATAAATGCGCTTTCATCCAAAGGCTTAAGTTGACACTATTAGCTCTAAAATAGCCTCAAGAATAATGGTACCCAGACTTTCTGCATATACTAGTAGAGGTTCTGAGAGCTTCCCCAGTGGCACAACCTGCAGAAGTTCCACAAATCAGTGGATTCCTATCACTTATGGGTGGATATTATCCAGCGCCTCTTCCAAGATAGAGGCTTTTTGAGCGACACAGCATAAGACATATCTTAATACCTCAGGAAATCTTACACTGATGTGCATGAAGAAAAGTGGTTCATCGTTTGTGGTTGATGCCGTCGAATGAATAATTCTCCTCTCAAAGCCTCTATTCCAATAATGGTATTTTTTAGCTTTCTTACGAAAGGAAAAAAGCCTCTTGGTATCTGTGGAAAAAGGGTATTGTTTGGCCTTGAGCTGGGTACTGACGCTGAGAGAAATGGCCATTTCCTCATTGTGGGAATTATCTGTACTTGTCAGGAGTATGGAGCAGATCTGGACTCTACATGAGAATGGACCTCCAGCTTGGGATATAACCAAGGACTTAAGATCTCTGAAGAGAGCTCCTTATAAACCATTGAGGCTAGCCTCGGAAAGTATCTTCACTTAGGGAAGTAACCGGAGATCTGGATGAGTTACTTATGTGTCCTGTAAGGGCGCCAAGGCACTACTTTAAAAGAATACCAGACTGCCAGACCAGGTTGCAGAACCTGTTCATAAGCACTGGCAGTGAAAAAGTCACCAAGAATACAATTGCACTTTGGCTGCAGGAGACTTTTAACAGACCTTTACCCCCTATATACCCCGTAGCACCATAACAAGGTAAGATCAGAGGAGTTAGTGCTACTCTCGCCTTGAAGAAGAATATTGCGCTGGCTCGGGAATCGTCAGACCACCCTCACTCTGCGTTATTTGCAATCACAGGTGGTTATGTTTTTTGGTTCAAACCTGTGATTGCTGTTCAGCAAGTGGTGGAGGAACCCTAGCTCCTTTACAGGACAAAAAATAATTTATAAGATAGTGGTTACCACTTAATTGTAGGTTGGGTGAGAGCGCCTAACCCCTCTTCCTGTCTTCATTCCCTCTCTTAAGGTATAGATTGAAAGACTTAGATACAGTACTGGTAAGCATCACCTTCAGCTAGCAGCTTTTCTATTCTTCTTAAGTAGAAGTGTACTTTCCACCATCCTTCTTATGAAGGGAAGGATTGACATGTACAGGCAAACCCATCAAATTCATTATGCCTTGATTGACAGACTGACTAGTCTAAGAAAAGTTTCTTTTGCAACAGCCTTAGTTCTTGGGCCGTAAGCTTAACAGTAGATTTGACCCTGGTTCACGAGGTGTCTGGGATGCGATTACATGCACTTTATTAGGTCTGAGATTAGTAATCTTGGGATTTTTAATTGCCATGCTGTATTGACATCTGTATACACAAAAAATTATATACTGTAAATAAAATGTGGTTTTATCATGAGTTCTTGCCTTTGAGAGACAATTGCAGCAAAAGACGGTGTGTGTGGAGGGAGGAAGG
>NC_090742.1:75564111-75576611 GCF_036898095.1 Palaemon carinicauda | reverse complement strand
TGGATCCGTCTCTTTCCACGGCTCATTTTCCTTTGCCTACACATACACCGAAACTCTGGCCTATTCTCTTCTTTCCTTGCCTGATAACACCAAGATAGACACATGTGTCGTCTTCACTCAAGGGGTTAACTAAATCACTATAATTGTTCAGTGACTACTTTCATCTTGGTAAGGGTAGAAGAGATTCTTAAGCTATGGCAAGCAGCTCTTTTAGGAGAAAGACACTCCAAAATCTAACCATTCTTCTCTAGTCTTGGAAAGTGTCACAGCCTCTGTACCAGGGTCTTCCACTGTCTTGGGTCCAAAGTTTTCTTGCTTAATGGTTCACTCAGGCACACTGTGCTGTCTGTTTCCTTATTTCCTTTCCTCACTGGGCTATTTTCCTTGTCAAGAGTCCTCGGATTATATTATCCTGCTTTTCCAACTAGAGTTATAGCTTTGCTAATAATAATATATATATACATATATATATATATATATATATATATATATATATATATATATATACATAGCCTACACACACAAATATATATATACATACACACAAATATATATATATATATATATATATATATATATATATATATATATGTGTGTGTGTGTGTGTGTGTGTACACCTTACTTGAAAAATAATTCATACCAGAACATCGGGCTTTGCCTTAGGGATAACTTCCCTAAGATAATTAAATATGCTTAATAGGTTTTCCATGGTTTAAACCTATGCGTTTTGGCTTGGATTTATAGAATTTCGACTAAACCACCCGGCATTGGGGCCGGCGAGGCCATTCATCCTCCATGCACAACTCTGGGTTACCCTGCAATTACACTATAAAGTTAAGAGTTTGGATAACAAGATGGAAGAGAGGCATCGGGAACTGGAGTGAAGTAGAAGGATATTAAAGTAGAGGGATATGAATCTATAGTCCATTTCTTTTAGCGATGCATATTTGCACCGACTCGCAGCGGTGCCCTTTTAGCTCGGAAAAGTTTCCTGGTCGCTGATTGGTTAGAATTATCTTTTCCAACCAATCAGCGATCTGGACACTTTTCCGAGCTAAAAGGGCACCGCCGCGAGTCTGTGCAAATATGCATCGCTAAAAGAAATGGACTTTAGGAGCCGAGGATACCCAGCCAATGCCTTTAAGAAACGCCTACAGTACACAGTGCGAGGTGCACTGGAGGCTCTACTTCCTACGGGACTATTCTTTTGTGGTATCAAATAGGGACGACTGAGTTACTCAATACAGCCATCAAGAGCGATAAAAGTTTATTTCGTGTCTTCTATACATATTTCTATCGAATTCATATCAATGTATCAGTAGACTTTGGGCTTGTGGTTTAGTAACGAGCTCGCCTTGCATATGCATGACGGCAGATCAATCCCCGCGGCAGCCCGTGAGTTTAAGCTGTTTACTGAGGAGGATACTGTTGTGGTTGGTCACCACAGTGTAGGGGTGGACTTCCCCGGATGACGCTCTGGGGAGCGTCGCTTCAGATGATATTGGAACGGAAACCAGACACGTTTGTCTCTAATTCTAAGTAAAATCCGGAAAATGTATAAGTAATTAACTTATGAATTCGTAGAAAAAAAAATCATAAATATTCAAGTATTACAAGTTAGCACTTAGAAATCACTTTAAAAGGAAAGATTATTTAGATTTCAAGTACAAAACCCGAATTCGATAACATGTACAACGAAGTCGAAATACAAAAAACTTCTACCTAGATAGCAGATCAGATACCCCTCTGTCTTCTTCTTCTTCTTTAGATTGCCCGGAGCTTCTCTCCGGACAGGGGCTTTCAGCCCCTAGGTGGTTTCCCTGGAGGGTAGGTGTGGTGGTTGCAGATCAGTAGGGGAAAGGCTGTATAGCAGTGTCCCAGTGAGTAGGAGATTCTGGGAGAGGAAAGGAGGATTTCCAGTGGGATAAAAAAAAAGAAGCAGTTTTAAGTGTAAGTACTTATTGCCACTCTGTCATATCTGTATCAAACACGACATGATTAGGTCAAACCCTCATCAGGTCAGATACACTTTTTAAATACTATCGTTTTAGTGCGAGTTATTCCAAATGTAATTAGTTCGATATCACCGGGTATTTGTTGCTAATCAGGAGAATATAAAGTACATATATATATATATATATATATATATATATATATATATATATATATATATATATATATATATATATATATATATATATGTGTGTGTGTGTGTGTGTGTGTGTGTGTTGTGTGGGTATACACAGATATACGTAAATTTATACATAACCATGTGTAGACTTGCATACACATATAGGTAAATTGTATATAAATATGTAATGTGCGTGTATGTGTATAAGTGTGTGTGTGTGTGTGTGTGTGTGTGTGTGTGAAACTGCAATCATGTCTAAACTCCAAATTCTACCTTCTATGGGCCTAAAAATACGGAAAATATTAAAAGATTTTCGTATATCCTCCTATTCGTTTTCCTAATTTTTGAAGTTTGGGTAAATATTCCTCGTAAATAAGGAAAACACTGACGACCGTCGAAGGTCCAAAGCGGACATTCAAAAAAGTCCCAAAAAAAACGGACCAACAAAGGCGGAAGGAGTAGTCTAGGATACGGTCCGGAGAAGGATGGATGCAGGTCCAGGAGATCAAAGATGATCCCAACACTAAGGGCCGTCGCGTCCTTTGACCCGAGATTGAATGGAACAGCATCCTTTCAGACCTAATTACTTTGCATGCCGAGTACCATTCACTCAGAGGACGTCTCGCAAGGGCAGGGCAGCTCGCTTTCAAGATGCTGTGAAGACGTTGCAATAGAAGATGTTACAGCGTTATATTTCATCATGCTTAAATAGATTGTAAATATGAGGAAGCATCTGCTATGCTTTGAAGAAGAATGAGGATGAATATGCTTCTATGCAGAATAAAGGACACAATGAACAGTAGTCACCAAATTTAGTCATGATTTAGAGAAGACGAAGGTGTATTTACTACATACTTCGAAGATAGTTTCCAGTGTTTAGAAGATTGAGAAGCATTTCTTCTGTAAGCTATTTAACTTTCATTGTTATTTATTATTACCGTTAGCTAAGCTACAGCCTTAGTTGGCATGCTATATGCCCAAGGACTTCCAAAAGGGAAAATTAGACCAGTGAGGAAAGTAAATATGCAAATAAATAAATCACAAGAGATGTAATGAACAATTAAAATAAATTATATAAAGAACAGCAACAACATTGGAAGTGATATTTCATATAAGTATACAAACTTAGAAAAAAAAGAAGGGAAATAAGATAGAATAGTGTGCCCAAGTGTACCGTCAAGCAGGATAATTTGACCCCAAGACAGTGGAAGACCATGGTACAAAGGCTATGGCACAACCTAAGGCTAGAGAACAATGGTTTAATTTTGGAGTGCCCTTCTCCTAGAAGCTGCTGCTTACCATAGCTAATGAGTCTCTTCTACCCTTACCAAGAGGTAATTATCTACTGAACAATTACAATGCATTAGTAAAGCCCTTGAGCAAAGATGAATTGATTGGTAATTTCAGTGTTGGCAGCTGTATGAGGAAAGAGGTGAATATGGAAAGAATAGGCCTGACTATTCAGTGTGTGTGTGAAACTGCTATCTTGTCCAAACTCTAATTTTTAACTTTTATGGACCTAAAAATACGGAAAATATAAAAAGATTTTCGTATATCCTCCTATTCGTTTTCCTCATTCTTGGAAGTTTTAGGTAAATATTCCTCGTAAATAAGGAAAACACTGACGACCGTCGAAGGTCCAAAGCGGACATTCAAAAGAGTCCCAAAAAACGGACCAACAAAGGCGGAAGGAGTAGTCGAGGATACGGTCCGGAGAAGGATGGATGCGGGTCCAGGAGATCAAAGATGATCCTAACACTAAGGGCCGTCGCGTCCTTTGACCCGAGATTGAATGGAACAGCATCCTTTTAGACCTAATTACTTTGCATGCCGAGTACCATTCACTCAGAGGACGTCTCGCAAGGGCAGGGCAGCTCGCTTTCAAGATGCTGTGAAGACGACGACGTTGCAATAGAAGATGTTACAGCGTTATATTTCATCATGCTTAAATAGATTGTAAATATGAGGAAGCATCTGCTATGCTTTGAAGAAGAATGAGGATGAATATGCTTGTCCCATGTCAACAGATAATGAGACATCAGAACATTGGTTTTTTCACTTAATTATAAATCTGTTTGTGAGTACACTTTACACGGCCCGATACTCTCAGACGAGTACCCACTTGTTCTTATGATCGCTCGACAGGTACTGCTTACCCCAAGGAACAAGTAAACGCAATGTTGATCTGTCAATATGCTAAATTGTTAGATTTTTTGGCATTCTCCACTGTTATTGAGATATACTGTCACCAATAGGCTTTCAAACGTTCTCTATCAGACTTTCAGACTTAAGACATGTGACCTATAATAGAGTTCAGTGATCACACACTACAATTATTTTAGAAAATTTTCTTTCTCATGAAACCCCAGATAAGTTGAACATACATGATAATATCTATATAAGTGTTTTTATCGATGTTATCATGTATGTTCAACTCATCTGGGGTTTCATGAGAAAGAAAATTTTCTAAAATCATTTTATGTTAACAATGGGTACCCTCTGAACCTCTATTACAATCAGTCAAGTCAAGAAGTTTTTAGGTAAAATTTACGTTCAAAATTTAGCAATTCAAACGGCCAGTAAGAAAAAGTTATGTCTCCTTTCCGTACTATGGTTATGTTTCAGAGAGACTAAGAACAGAGGTTATGAATGTTGAGGGGAAGTGTTATCCCCACATAGATTTAAAACTGATTTTTACTAACAAGCTCTCAGTTGGCTCATTTTTTAAACATAAGGGGAGTCTGTCTACTCCCTTGTGTTCCGGTGTCATAAACAATTTTCAATGTGCACTCTGTAATGAGTGCTACTCTGGAAGTACATCTAGACAGCTTCAGTGTAGGATTTCGGAGCACATGGGGAGATCGGTACGAACCAATATACCTTTAAATAAGAAGCCAATTTCAGCTATTTTTGACCACGCATTTAAATCTGATCATGCCATCTCTCAGGAAAATTTCAAAATTACAGACAGACATAGTAGCGTCAGCCAACTGAGAATCTTGGAGTCTTTATCCATTTTTAAGACAAAACCCAACTTGAATGAGAGCTTACCTGTTCAGTTGCCGGTGACCCATTGATCCGTCTGGTCTGTGGGTTGCTGCTCTGGATGGGTGGTCATCGTCTCCTGCGAGTGACTAGGTATATTAGTTATCGAGTCTTTTATATAGTTATATAGAGTAATAAGTCTTTTATATGGTTTTATGTTCCTTGATTAGTTTGATTTTAAAGCTACTTGGGCAATTCTTGGAAGTATATCTTCCTAACTATGTACTTAAGATGATTTTTATTAATTTTACATAATGATAATTGCAGATAGGCTGAGGATGACATAAGTTATGTCCAAAGCTACCGAATAAAGATGATGATAGCAGAATTGACTATTTTATTTCTACTAAAATTGCGATTCCCGAGAGGAACCCAACTATCAACTATAATTTTATGTATATATATATATATATATATATATATATATATATATATATATGTGTGTGTGTGTGTGTATATTATATATATATGTGTGTGTGTGTATATTATATATATATATATATATATATATATGTGTGTGTGTGTGTGTGCGTGTATATTATATATATATATATATATATATATATATATATATATATATATATATATATATATATATATATATATATATATATATATATATATAATTGGTGTCTTTGTTAGATGATTTCTATTCTTCTGTAAATCCTTCTAAGCATTATGGCTAAACACAAGAATGCAAATTTTGCATATTACCATGACTTTTATATAGTCATTGAAAATGTCGTCTCACTAAATGTTTTAAATCAAAGCTGTCAATTTTGTATCATTGTTAATAATGCCATTATTATTACCGTTATCGATATCAATAATGGTTTTGATACTAGTAATGTTAATAAATATAATGTTTCTAATAATATTAAGTATCAATTTTTAAATATTGAGTATTAAATATCCAATATAATTAGATATTTAATATTAATCGTAATAATAATATTAGTAATATAAATAATTTCAATATCAACAAATTTAACATCAATATTGATATTAATGATATTGATATAAAATTCCCTTTTTTCATTATTATTATTATTATTATTATTATTATTATTATTATTATTATTATTATTATTATTATCATCATTTCAATATTGATTTTGATACTAATGCTAATACAAATACTGTTGCTAATAATATTATCTAGTATCAATTATCAATTATCAAATACAGAGTATTAAATATCAAATATAATTAGATATACAATATTAATAATAATGTTAATAATATCAATATCAAACATGATTAATATCAGTACTATTGTTATTGATAGTTATTAAATTCCTTTTTATAATCATTTTTGTTATTGTTATTGTTATTGTTGTTGTTGTTATTCAAACGAGACTACCTTCCCCTTCTGAATTTTGACTAACAGCCTTAACCCCGCGAATAAAATCCACGATTTATTCCATCCTCTGTGAAATCGCCAAGTCATAAACGCCCTTTTAACTCTGAATCCGTCCATTTCTTCTCCCTAAACTGGCACTGATATTTTCTATCGGGGGGAAATCGCCTCGCTAAGCCGATCTGATTAATCATTACCGTGGGCCATCTGTTGTGTTAATTACAAACCAGGGACGGTAAAGCTTTTGTGTGTATATAATCTTATTACGTCAGATGTTAATGATAGCTATTTTTTATATATAATCTATCTATGGTAACTAGGAAGGGAATATGTGGCCGTTTGCCTTATATCAAGTAACGCTAGGCTATAATTATAATTATTTATATGTGCATAAATATTTCTTACATGTGTATGTTTATATATAAGTGATCTTTCTGTATATGTTTACATGTTTCGCTGCGAATAGTCTCTCGTAGGTAGTATGATTTTTTTTACATATATAAAATTGCATACAAAATATTTTATCTTTTAATTACAAGTTAAATTTCTGTTTTTTTTAAATAGTACTGAGTATTTCTTTAAAACACTTGAAAGGTACTGCGGAACTGTAATGAAATGTGTGTATGTATATATATATATATATATATATATATATATATATATATATATATATATATATATATATATATATATATATATATAGGCATCTACATATATGCATACATGCATATATATATACATGCAGATAAATAATATATGTATGCATATATATATATATATATATATATATATATATATATATATATATATATATATATATATATATTATCACATTTCCTTTTTAAAGTTTTCCTATGTAATCTATGGTGAGACGTTATAACTATAAACAACCGTTATCAGTAAATTAGAGATCTCTATCATTCACTAAAATACTACGCAACTATGAAATTTCAAAATTTTCAAAGGATGACCTTCAAGTCATAAAATTGGCAAAATCCCCCACTGACATTTTGACCCAGGCAATTACTCAATTCTAAAAGTTCTAGTCAGGTGGTTGACCTGATAATGACCCATGGAAATCCTTCTTTTAAGTCCTCATTGCCTTCGAAGACTTGGCGAAGGGTCTGTATTCACCCTTGTCGTCTATTTCTTTATTTATTTAATTGTGAACAACTTTACACAAAAACCACTGCACCGATTTTGATCATAAACTTGGTAGTCATGCTGGGTATGACCCAAGGAGACAACGCGTCAGTACTTTGAAAATAATGGCCATGATTAGTAAATGGGAAATATTTTGTTAGTTTATTTTTTTTTTTATTTATTTATTTTTTTTTTTTTTTTGTGAACAACATTACGCATACCCTACGGAACCAATTTCAACGACTCTCATTAGATTTTGAAGGAAATATACCGAAGTACAAATACGTATTGCTCTCTAGTTTGGTTTCGTTTACAGTCGACTTATAAGATGGATTCATGGATAAAGGAATTGCATCCATATTATCATTATTACCTAAGCTACAACCCTAGTTTCAAATGCAGGATGCTATAAGACCAATGACTCCAACAGGGAAAATAGCCCAGTGAGGAAAGGAAATAAGGAAAATGAATGGTGGAATGAAGGAGTGAAGGTAAAAGTGGAAGAGAAAAAGAGGGCTTTTGAAGAATGGCTGCAGAGTAATAGTATAGAGAAGTATGAAAGACATAGAGAGAAAAATGTGGAAGTAAAGCACAAGGTACGTGAGGCAAAGAGGGCAGCTGACCTGAGGTGGGGTCAGGGATTGGGTCAGTCATATGAAGAGAATAAGAAGAAGTTTTGGAAAGAAGTGAAGAGAGTAAGGAAGGCTGGCGCAAGAATTGGAGACAGTGAAAGCTGGAAATGGAAGGTTGTTAAAAGGAGAGGAGGCAAGGAAAAGGTGGGCGGAATATTTTGAAAGTTTGCTGAATATTGAGGATAATAGGGAGGCAGATATAATTGCTGTCCAGGTGTTGAGGTGCCAGTGATGGGAGATGAGAATGAGAGAGAGAGATTACAATAGATGAAGTGAGGAGAGCACTAGATGAAACGAGAGTAGGAAAAGCATCTGGTATGGATGGTGTGAAAGCTGAGATGTTGAAGGAAGGGGGTGTGACTGTACTTGAATGGTTGATGAGATTGTTTAATATGTGTTTTGTGTTGTCAACGGTACCAGTAGATTGGGTTTGTGCATGTACTGTACCACTATATAAGGGTAAGGGAGATGTGCATGAGTGTTGTAATTCAAGAGGTATTAGTTTGTTGAGTGTAGTTGGAAAAGTGTATGGTAGAGTATTGCTTAATAGGATTAAGGATAAAACAGAGAATGCAATCTTGGAAGTACAGGGTGGTTTTAGAAGAGGTAGGGGTTGTATGAATCAGATTTTTACAGTTAGGCAGATATGCGAGAAATATTTAGCAAAAGGTAAGGAGGTGTATGTTGCGTTTATGGATCTGGAGAAAGCATATGATAAGAGTTAATAGGGAAGCAATGTGGAATGTGATGAGGTTATATGGAGTTGGTGGAAGGTTGTTGCAAGCAGTGAAAAGTTTCTACAAAGGTAGTAAAGCATGTGTTAGAATAGGAAATGAAGTGAGTGATTGGTTTCCGGTGAGAGTGGGGCTGAGACAGGGATGTGTGATGTCGCCGTGGTTGTTTAACTTGTATGTTGATGGAGTGGTGAGAGAGGTGAATGCTCGAGTGCTTGGACGAGGATTAAAACTGGTAGGCGAGAATGACCATCAATGGGAGGTAAATCAGTTGTTGTTTACGGATGATACTGTACTGGTAGCAGACACAGAAGAGAAGCTTGACCGACTAGTGACAGAATTTGGAAAGGTGTGTGAGAGAAGGAAGTTGAGAGTTAATGTGGGTAAGAGTAAGGTTATGAGATGTACGAGAAGGGAAGTTGGTGCAGTTGAATGTCATGTTGAATGGAGAGTTACTTGAGGAGGTGGATCAGTTTAAGTACTTGGGGTCTGTTGTTGCAGCAAATGGTGGAGTGGAAGCAGATGTACGTCAGAGAGTGAATGAAGGTTGCATAGTGTTGGGGGCAGTTAAGGGAGTAGTAAAAAATAGAGGGTTGGGCATGAATGTAAAGAGAGTTCTATATGAGAAAGTGATTGTACCAACTGTGATGTATGGATCGGTGTTGTGGGGAATGAAAGTGATGGAGAGACAGAAATTGAATGTGTTTGAGATGAAGTGTCTAAGGAGTATGGCTGGTGTATCTCGAGTAGATAGAGTTAGGAACAAAGTGGTGAGGGAGAGAACGAGTGTAAGAAATGAGTTAGCGGCTAGAGTGGATATGAATGTGTTGAGGTGGTTTGGCCATGTTGAGAGAATGGAAAATGGTTGTCTGCTAAAGAAGGTGATGAATGCAAGAGTTGATGGGAGAAGTACAAGAGGAAGGCCAAGGTTTGGGTGGATGGAAGGTGTGAAGAAAGCTCTGGGTGATAGGAGGATAGATGTGAGAGAGGCAAGAGAGAGTGCTAGAAAAATGAATGAATGGCGAGCGATTGTGACGCAGTTCCAGTAGGCCCTGCTGCTTCCTCCGGTGCCTTAGATGACCGCGGAGGTAGCAGCAGTAGGGGAGTCAGCATTATGAAGCTTCATCTGTGGTGGATAATGTGGGAGGTTGGGCTGTGGCACCCTAGCAGTACCAGCTGAACTCGGTTGAGTCCCTGATTAGGCTGAAGGAACGTAGAGAGTATAGGTCCCCTTTTTGTTTTGTTTCATTGTTGGTGTCGGCAACCCCACAAAATTGGGGGAAGTGCCTTGGTATATGGATGGACAAGAAGTTTAAGAACAAAAACAACATTAAAATAAATCTTTTATATATAAGCTATAAAAACTTGAAAATAACAAGAGGAATAGAAACAAGATAGAATAGTGTGCCCGAGTGTACCTTAAAGCAAGATAACTCTAACCCAAGAGTGGAAGACCATGGTACAGAGGCTATGGTACTACCCAAGACTAGAGAACAATGGTTTGATTTTGGAGTGTCCTTCTCCTAGAAGAGCTGCTTACCATAGCTAAAGAATCTCCTCTACCCTTACCAAGAAGAAAGTAGAGACTGAACAATTTCAGTAGTTAACCTCTTGAGAGAAGAATAGTTGGAAACTTCAGTGTTGTCAAGTGTATGAGGAAAGAATAGGCAAGACTATTCTGTGTATGTGTTGGCAATGATGAAATAAGCCGTAACCAGAGAGAGGGATCCAATGTAGTACTTTCTGGCCAGTCAAAGGACTTAATAACTCTAACGGTAGTATCTCAATGGGTGGCTGGTGCCTTGGCCAACCTACTACTCTTGACATCAGTCAAGAGCCGAGGGTGCCATTCAAGAGCCATAGTGCAACTAAATGAAGTTAAAGGAAGTGGGAGTGTAAAGAAGAGTAGATGACTAAATGGGGAGATTAAAGAGACCCTTTATCAATGCTTACGGTGCACCTTCGTGATTTCACATGCGGGAATCCACAACACCCCCCCCCCCCCAGGAGATTCTCCTCTTCTTTTTAGTCCACGGTCAGCTTACTGGATGACATTATGCTAATATGTTTGGAAGTAAATAACGCCCAAAACCACCTTCTAAATCTTAAAAGCTGATTCATGGCAATGCAAAAATCCGTCCACTGATCGTTCTTTGATAGAAATATAGTGTAAATTTCAATTTTAAATCACTTCTATTTATAAATAACTTACAGCTGAAATCGATAGACACATGACATTCATAAAATAAAAACGATAGTAAAAAAGTTCCAGGATTCAAACATTTTGTAAAGCTAAAAGAATGATTAAAGATTTACACCTTTCCAACGAACGTTCCAGTTTTTTTCTTTTTTGTTATATTTCAAGTCAATTGTTAATAGATTTTTAAAGACGAAGCCTAATAGGCAAGCTAAAGAAATATACCCAGTTCTCTAGTTAAAGGTCGCTCATGAATGGCAGAGGCAAGGGACGGAAACAACGTCCTAACAGGACAAAGGCCTCGAGACCGACCATATATACATACGATCAGCGTCCAATTGCACTCTCCACCCAAGCTAGGATCAGGGAGGGCTAGGCAAGGGATGAGGACTCCCCCAAAACCTCCATCCTTAGCTTATATGGAAGGTGAGGTTACAGACACTACAAAAACTACTGTGCTAGAAAGGGTCTCGAACGCCAGTCGAGCAGAACGTCAGGCAGGGACGTTTTCAATAGGCTACAACTACTCTAGTGCAAAGGAAATGCTTAGCTTATTATTTTTCTTATTTTAATAACACCTCTCATCCCTCATTGCTGCCTTCACTGTCAATAATTATTTATTATTCGTCTTGTATGACTTATTATATTATAAAGCACATTACCCAGTATTTATACTACTCATCTATGAACGGAAAGTTATATTTAATTTAACTCTACTTGCCGTAAGCAACTAACTTTGGATAATAGTCCTATTGAGCTCCACATACTTCCTTGTCTGTTTCATGTGTCAGACAGGTTATATAATAGATAAATCTTCTCGCCAATGGTACAGTTGGCTTCATGAATTCCGGTACAATTCATGGGAATCTAAGGAGAAGTCTGACAACTGTACCTTGTAGCATGTATCGCTGTGTTTAGCAAAAGAATCTATTTTCTTCAACTCTGCCTGTAAAACAAAGTCGCTGAGTTTGTAAACATAGGATTAAAAGCATTTTCTATATTAATTTTACGAAGTGTTATTGAGCAAATACCATTTTTCCTAAACAGAACTTCGTAAAATGAATAAAAATGCTTTTGATCACGTGTTTACAAGCTCAGATACTTTGTTTTACTGACAACGTTGTCAACAGATTCACTTTTGCTAAATACAGCGTTATCTTCTACAATGTACAGCTGCCAGACCTTTCCTTGGCTTCCCATGAACTGTACCGGAATTAATAAAGCCAACTGTGCTAAAAGCCTGCTATTTTCAGTAAAA
>NC_090742.1:75541611-75559111 GCF_036898095.1 Palaemon carinicauda | reverse complement strand
TAAAGCGAGAATGAATCCCAAAGAGGAAGACAAACGAACTGAGACAATATACCAAGAGAAAGACAACCGTAAAGAGAAATCGAATCCCAAACAGAAAAACAAACGTAAAGAGACAATTAATCCCAAGAGAAAGACAAACGTAAAGAGAAAACGAATCCTAGATAGAAAGACAAACGTAAAGAGACAATGAATCCCAAAGGGAAAGACAAATGTAGACACAATGAATTCCAAAGAGAAATATAAACGTAAAGAGAAAACAAATCCCAATGAGAAAAACGAACGTAAAGTGACAATGAATTCCAAAGAGAAAGACAAATCCCAATGAGAAAAACGAACGTAAAGTGACAATGAATTCCAAAGAGAAAGACAAACGTAAAGAGACAATGACTCCCAAAGAGAAAGATAAACGTAAAGAGACAATGAATCCCAAAGAGAATAAAGTGACAATGAATCCCAAAGAGAAATAGAAAAGTAAAAAGAAAATCAATCCCAGAAAGAAAGACAAACGTAAAGAGACAATGACTCCCAAAGAGAAAGATAAACGTAAAGAGACAATGAATCCCAAAGAGAATAAAGTGACAATGAATCCCAAAGAGAAATAGAAAAGTAAAAAGAAAACCAATCCCAGAAAGAAAGACAAACGTAAAGAGACAATGACTCCCAAAGAGAAAGATAAACGTAAAGAGACAATGAATCCCAAAGAGAATAAAGTGACAATGAATCCCAAAGAGAAATAGAAAAGTAAAAAGAAAATCAATCCCAGAAAGAAAGACAAACGTAAAGAGACAATGACTCCCAAAGAGAAAGATAAACGTAAAGAGACAATGAATCCCAAAGAGAATAAAGTGACAATGAATCCCAAAGAGAAATAGAAAAGTAAAAAGAAAATCAATCCCAGAAAGAAAGACAAACGTAAAGAGACAATGACTCCCAAAGAGAAAGATAAACGTAAAGAGACAATGAATCCCAAAGAGAATAAAGTGACAATGAATCCCAAAGAGAAATAGAAAAGTAAAAAGAAAATCAATCCCAGAAAGAAAGACAAGCGTAAAGAGACAGTGAATCCCAAAGAGAATAAAGTGACAATGAATCCCAAAGAGAAATAGAAAAGTAAAAAGAAAATCAATCCCAGAAAGAAAGACAAACGTAAAGAGACAATGACTCCCAAAGAGAAAGACAAACGAAAAGAGACAGTGAATCCCAAAGAGAATAAAGTGACAATGAATCCCAAAGAGAAATACAAAAGTAAAAAGAAAATCAATCCCAGAAAGAAAGACAAACGTAAAGAGACAATGAATTCAAAGAGAAAGACAAACGTAAAGAGACAATGACTCCCAAAGAGAAAGACAAACGTAAAGAGACAGTGAATCCCAAAGAGAATAAAGTGACAATGAATCCCAAAGAGAAATACAAAAGTAAAAAGAAAATCAATCCCAGAAAGAAAGACAAACGTAAAGAGACAATGAATTCAAAGAGAAAGACAAACGTAAAGAGACAATGACTCCCAAAGAGAAAGACAAAGGTAAAGAGACAATGACTCCCAAAGAGAAAGACAAACGTAAAGAGACAGTGAATCCCAAAGAGAATAAAGTGACAATGAATCCCAAAGAGAAATACAAAAGTAATAAGAAAATCAATCCCAGAAAGAAAGACAAACGTAAAGAGACAATGACTCCCAAAGAGAAAGACAAACGTAAAGAGACAGTGAATCCCAAAGAGAATAAAGTGACAATGAATCCCAAAGAGTAATACAAAAGTAAAAAGAAAATCAATCCCAGAAAGAAAGACAAACGTAAAGAGACAATGAATTTAAAGAGAATGACAAACGTAAAGAGACAATGACTCCCAAAGAGAAAGACAAAGGTAAAGAGACAATGACTCCCAAAGAGAAAGACAAACGTAAAGAGACAATGAATCCCAAAGAGAATAAAGTGACAATCAATCCCAAAGAGAAATACAAAAGTAAAAAGAAAATCAATCCCAGAAAGAAAGACAAGCGTAAAGAGACAATGAATTCAAAGAGAAAGACAAACGTAAAGAGACAATGACTCCCAAAGAGAAAGACAAACGTAAAGAGACAATGACTCCCAAAGAGAAAGACAAACGTAAAGAGACAATGACTCCCAAAGAGAATAAAGTGACAATGAATCCCAAAGAGAAATACAAAAGTAAAAAGAAAATCAATCCCAAAAAGAAAGACAAACGTAAAGAGACAATGAATTCAAAGAGAAAGACAAACGTAAAGAGACAATGACTCCCAAAGAGAAAGACAAACGTAAAGAGACAATGACTCCCAAAGAGAAACGTAAAGAGACAATGACTCCCAAAGAGAAACGTAAAGAGACAATGACTCCCAAAGAGAAACGTAAAGAGACAATGACTCCCAAAGAGAAACGTAAAGAGACAATGACTCCCAAAGAGAAAGACAAACGTAAAGAGACAATGAATCCCAAAGAGAATTAAGTGACAATAAATCCCAAAAAGAAATACAAAAGTAAAAAGAAAATCAATCCCAAAAAGAAAGACAAACGTAAAGAGACAATGAATTCAAAGAGAAAGACAAACGTAAAGAGACAATGACTCCCAAAGAGAAAGACAAACGTAAAGAGACAATGACTCCCAAAGAGAAAGACAAACGTAAAGAGACAATGAATCCCAAAGAGAAAGACAAACGTAAAGAGACAATGAATCCCAAAGAGAATAAAGTGACAATGAATCCCAAAGAGAAATACAAAAGTAAAAAGAAAATCAATCCCAGAAAGAAAGACAAACGTAAAGAGACAATGCATTCAAAGAGAAAGACAAACGTAAAGAGACAATGACTCTCAAAGAGAAAAACAAACGTAAAGAGACAGTGAATCCCAAAGAGAATAAAGTGACAATGAATCCCAAAGATAAATACAAAAGTAAAAAGAAAATCAATCCCAGAAAGAAAGACAAACGTAAAGAGACAATGAATTCAAAGAGAAAGACAAACGTAAAGAGACAATGAATCCCAAAGAGAAATAGAAAAGTAAAAAGAAAATGAATCCCAATGAGAAAAACGAACGTAAAGTGACAATGAATTCCAAAGAGAAAGACAAACGTAAAGAGACAATGAATTCCAAAGAGAAAGACAAAAGTAAAGAGAAAATTAATCCCAGTAAGAAAGACAAAAGTAAAGAGACAATGAATCCCAAAGAGAAAGACAAAAGTAAAGAGAAAATGAATCTCAAACCATGATTGCCAACGCATTCGACACCGGTAGGGATTCTTGTCACTCCCTCTACCCTACGGCGCGTCCAATCCAACTCCAGTTTCTGTTGTCGAAGCGAATAAAAAAAAAAATGGGGGTCGGATGCAGCGCTTAGGCGAATCGGCTTATAATCAGTCCATTGTGTAATTTTGGAATTAATTGTTCTTTTAAACGCGGACCGTAATTTCAATGAGTTTGCTACTTTGATTTAAAATGTTCAGCCTCATATGCAGGTTCAATTAACAAAGGGCCTTCATTATCTCTGTCTAATAGTAACTGGAGGAAGAAGCAATTATAAACTTTATTGACTTCCTTTTGTTCCCGCGCTGAATGCAATCTATACACGTCTCTTTAGATATCCAAGCAAATGAAGGGCTTTAATTGCTTCTTTATTAATTACACCGATGATAATTGCTTCAATTATGTCTATGAAATTTGTTAGTCGCCATAAAAGAGTTGATCTGACTTCATTAAAACACAAAAGTTATATTAATCGAAAATGGTGGTGTTGGCTTCATTCCAGGTTTCGGGGCCAGACAACAGTTCCAGGTATCAATGTTCACTCGTGGTTTTACCTTTTTTCTTTTCTTCTCTATTTTTTTGGTAGGGGGGCACTTTTTAGGTTTCGTGTTCGCAAGTTAGGTAGCATATTTTGGGTCACTGGGTAGCAAGTTAAAAAAAAAGAACGCCACGGTCTAACGAGAATGTTCCAGGGGAAAACTCAATTTAAAATCTATATTCTAAAACCAATATGTTTCAAATGATAGATTAATCTACGAGACATTTCATACTTAAAATGACTAATAAAATAATAACTTAAGAAAGATATACTAAAATGAAAACATTTCTGGGAAAATCTTTCCCAGTTATTCCTATATTAAGGAGTCGATTGCCTGAAGAGCCCTCTTTAATGTCCACTATCAAAGGCATATCTCTGGGAAAATATCAACCTATAAAAAAAGTTTCATTGATGGGGAAATTAACATCATATTTTTAAGAATTCACATCAATACCTTAACCGAGCGTGTCAAGCCTTTAGATCAGTTTATCTGCCATTGTGCAATTCAGTGTATAGATGTATAGAATTTGGGCTAAGCCTAAAGGTTTAATGGCCGTTCATGAATGGCATTGGCAAGGGACAGGGATAATGCCTTAGCTAGCAGGACAGTGCCGTAAAAACTGACCATATTCACCTGATCAGCCTCTGATCAAGGCCTCTACCCATCCAGGGACGGCCAGGAAATGGCTGCTGATGACTCAACAGGTAAACCTACAGGGGCCCCCAAATACCCTCTTCCTTAGTTCACATGGATGGTGAGGTTACAGAGACTTTAAGAAACTACTGAGCTTGAGCGGTACTCGAACCACAATATGGCAGATCGCCAGGCAGTAATGTTTCAGAGAGGCTACCACAACCTTATGCAGCACAATTTTGGACCAGGAAGCCTATTTACCTCAAAGGTCCAAAAGGGGGGAAAACCCCACAGTTAAGTATAAGTTAAAGAAGCTGGACGGTAACATGAAAGAAAAGGAGTAGGAACAAGGATGAAATAGAATGCTAAAAGGGCGTGGGGGGGGGGGGGGGTCAGCTGTGGGCCAAAGGGACATGCAAGGACCCTATAGAAATACCTCCCGGGGGGGGGGGGGGGCCGCAGCTGTGAGCCAAAGGGACATGCAAGGACCCTATAGAAATACCTACGGGGGGGGGGGGGCAGCTGTGGGCCAAAGGGACATGCAAGGACCCTACAAAAATGCCTACAGCGCACCATGATTGAAAACCAAAGGACCGATTTTGTTGATACTTGATGTAAACATTCATTAGGTAAAACTTTAGATAAGATTAATTTCTTAAAGATATGGTCCAACGTCTGTTAATTTTCTGGAATCCTTTTTGAATAATTAAAGTTTGGGAGTAAAATTTGATGATACAGTGCCAAAATCAAAGCTAGCACCATTTTCACAGGTTTTAAAGGCTTCACATGTTTACGGTATCCTTAATTCACAGATAATTTAAAGCATTTATTACTTAAAAATTAGTTTAAAAAAAAGTCTGAATTTAATTTTGTTCTTTTCATATTGATGAACTATAACGTCATTTTCCTTACAACCGAGTTTCCTCAATGGAACATTTGAAAAGGTCAAATGGTAATTTTAAAAGATTTTATGTTTTCTTGAATATTTCAAAGTGAATGTTCACATTGTGGCATCCTTTTCAGTGACCAATAATAATGATAATTCTTCTGTAACTAGTGTACACTACCCGACAAAATTAACGGCTAAATGTTTAGATATTCATGCATGCACTTGCAACCCGCTCGAATCATGGTGTGGCCACTCCCTCTTCCCCTACCAACGGGACGGGGAGAGCTGAGCGTGACAGGTAATATATATATATATATATATATATATATATATATATATATATATATATATACACATATATACATATATATATATATGTAATATATATATATATATATATATATATATATATATATATATATATATGTATGTATGTATATATAGGCATATATATATATATATATATATATATATATATATATATATATATATATATATATTTAATGGTATACACATATGCATACATATATATACATTTATATATACATATATACACATACATAAATAATATATATATATATATATATATGTGTATATATATATATATATATATATATATATATATATATATATATATATATATATATATATATATATCCAGACACTTTGTTCATCATAAAAGTCTATGAATTTCTATTATGTGACATCAATTATAAATCCTTCGAGATACACAAAACCACACTGTTTGGAGGGCAAAAATAATAGAAGGCATTCTTGCACTCAGGAGAAGAAAAAAAGAAAAAAAGCAAGAAGATCGGTAGACGTGAAACCCCACAACTTCCACTACCTCCTGATAATGTTTGCCCACACTGTGGGAAGTGTGTGTGTGTGTGTGTGTGTGTGTGTGTGTGTGTGTGTGTGTGTGTGTGTGTGTATAGAATTTGACTTTTCTCATCTAAGAACTCGTTAAGGTCTTTCAAACAGTAATACTCGATATCGAGTGACAGCTATGATGATTTATATATATATATATATATATATATATATATATATATATATATATATATATATATATATATATATATATATATATATATATATATATATATATATATATATATATATATATATATATATATATATATATATATATATATATAATATACACACGTTTTTATACATATTAGATTTATAGCACCGTAATTACAAAGGAATTACAAAAAGTATTGTGTGCCACAAAGTTCAATATATCTACTGAATTCAGTCTACTGCGTTATCCCTATGAAAAAAAAAAAAAAAAACTGAATTTCATTAAGGATCAGAAAGAAAACACAATTGCAGAACAGAATTATTTGTAAATTAATGGAAAAATCCAGATTATAGACAACTGATTAGTAAAATTAAAAGATTATTAACTATAAACGAAATTTCCGGCAAATCTCGTGCACAACCGAGTTACTGATAAATTCTTACCAAAAAAAAAAAAAAAAAAAAAAAAAAAAAAAAAATGCCCGGGTCTCTAATATATACATAAATTATCCATTTCTAATTTTCTTTTGCTTTCATTGCATTTTTAACTATAATATTACCTTCGCCAACGAAGTTAGGAGGAGGTTATGTTTTCGCCCGTTTATCTGTTCGTGAACAACTTCTTGGCCACAATTTTATTTACAGAGTAGCGAAACTTTCAGGGATTAATTATGTCGAGATGTGGAAATTATTAAATTTTGAAATTCGTAGGTCAAAGGTCAAGATCAAGGTCGAGCAAAAGGTTGGCCGAATTATTCCTATCCTAAACCCCAAGTTCGCACAAGGTTGTCAGACAGACTTCAGATATGTCCACGGTCTAAATTGATTTTGGGAAAGGCAAGCAGGTTTCCAGAAATAAGTTATCGTGGCAGAGGTCTGCACTCTCAAGAGTGCTTTTGTAGTTATTGATGTGTCCCTCTAAAGATTCATATTCATCTCTTCTATTATCCCTGCGACAGGTTGATAACAAACAATGTGCTTTGGGCTGCAAGCAAACTATAGTTTGTGAAGGCCTCGTTTGGCAAAGATTTTCATCCAAGACTGACATCACGCTTGGATAACAGGATGCAAAATTACAAATTTATCAATTAATTTTTCATCTCCCAAAAAAATGAATCATGATAACAGTAAGTAGCAAAGAATTTAAATTCTTAAAATGCAAGACAGAAACGTGGAGTGGAGGAAATGATTTAAGAATTAATTAATTTGACAACCGTTAATTAGGACCACGAAAACAATTCTTCAAAGTAATACCACCATTAAATTAATCTGGGCCTGCCAAGAGGTTTGTTGATAACAACCCCATATTTATGATAAATGTCGTCAAAATCCTAACATAAAATCGACTTACTAAGTTGAATCCCATATCATTTGGGTTCCAAAATTATCAAATATCAAAACTCAATCAGTATATATAATATTTTATGATATAAAAACAAGGACACCACAATTCAGTTTATGACAAATTGCATGATTTCTGCGCATAATTCTGATATCAATTTTGGTTTCATATTTGTATCGGACTTTAGTTTGCAAAATTAGTTTTATTATTCTTTAATCATCTAAATATTGATTTATTCAATTATTTACGGAAATAATATATATTCCGGGATGCAATATACTGCATACTAACCTATGAAAATCCATGTGAGAGAGAGAGAGAGAGAGAGAGAGAGAGAGAGAGAGAGAGAGAGAGAGAGAGAGAGAGAGAGAGAGAGAATTTCTATTAATTCATTTTTATTTTTATGCATCTAATTTTATTTGACATTCTAATTCATTTACTAAAGCTTGGTCTAAGAACCTAGCAAGGAGCTCCACTATGTAATTCATCACCGCACAAAGGCCGTGGTCAAAGTAACAGAAGTGTGGTTGGACAACAAGAGACAGATTCGAAAAGCAAATGAGAAGTAGGACAAAAATCAAGAGGTGAGCTGAAACTAAAGGGAAAACTGGTAACATAAAACTAGAGGGACGTCCCATATTAGGGGAAAGTGAAACTGGATGGAGACACCATAGTACGGCAAGAAGAAAGTAGATCCTATAGAAAGGTAAGGAGAAACTAGAAGACCCCATAGTAATGTGAGGTAATACTAGAGAAAGAGGCAAAAGGTAAGGAGAAACTAGGAGAAGACCCCATAATAATGTGGGGTAATACTAGGGGAAGAGGCAAAAGTAAGGTAAGGTGAAACTGGAAGGAGGCCCCACGGTAAAGTAAGGTGAAACTGGAAGGAGACTTGATAGAAAGGAAAAGAGAAACGGAAGTGATACGCCAAAGTAAGGTAAGATGTAACCAGGAGACCACATAATAAGGTAAAGTGAACAAACTGAAGGGGGAATCCTATAGCGAGGTAAGAGGAAACTGGAGGGGACCCCATAATAAGGTAAGAGAAAACTAGAGTGCGATACACGGTAATTATTGGTTAAACTGGAAGGAGAACACAATAAAGTAAGGAGAAACTGGAAGGTGACCCAACAGTAAGGTAATGTGAAATTGGAGAGAGAGCCCCAAATAAGGGGAAGTAAATCCGGAGGGACACTTTTCTAGGGTAAGATAAAACTGGAGACCAAATAGTAAAGTAAGGCGAAACTGGAGGCACACCAGATTGTAAGGTAAGGTGAAACTGAAGGGACATCCATAATAATTAACATTGAAACTGGTGTCCCAATAATGATTAATAGTTAATCTAGAGGGAAACTAATAATGATAAATGAAGTAGAGAAAAACCCAAAGTAATTCATTGTCAAACTGTTGGGATACCTCATAGTAGGCTAAGGTGAAAATTGGTGGGGGACCCCATAGTAGATTAAGGGGAAAACTGGCAGGGAGGCCCCATTGTAGAGGGAAGTAGAATTAAAATGAGCAATTATCAATGTGTGGAAGGAGTACCGTAAATCACGATAATAATGGAAGGAGAACTCCAAGAAGGTTGGGGTGTAACTGGATGGAGGCCCCTAATTAAGGAAAACCCATAGTGAAATTAGGTGAAACAAGTTAAGGGGAAACTGAAAGGAAGACCCATAGTAAAACAATGTGAAACAAGAGACCCCTCGTGGTAATGAAATGGGAAACTGGAGGAAGACCCATAGTAAATAATGGTGAAACATGAAGGACACCCCAGAGCAAGGAAGGGTGAAACTGGGTAAATAGCCACTGGTAAGATAATATAAAATTGAAGGGAGAACACATACAAAGTTAGAGGTGAAACAAGATGAAGACTCCATGGTGAGGTTAAGTTAAACTGGAGGGAGACTCCCAAACTTAGGTAGGGTGAAACTGGATGGGGACCCATATCCATTAATATGGAAACTGGAGGGGGATACCCCGTCGAAAGGCAAGATTGAACTACAAGAAGGCCACACAGTTAGATAAGTTAAAATGGAGAGAAACTCCATATTAAGGTAAATTGAAACTTGAGGAACAACTCATAGTAAGGTAAGGTGAAACTGAAGGGAGATTCCTCTGTAAGGCAAGCTGAATATGGAAGGAGACCCAATAGTAAAGTATGATGAAACTAGAGGGAAAATCCGAAGAACTATTAGTTAGTAAAAACAGCAGGGCTGGATAGAATATGAAAGAAAGAATGGAAGTAACGCAATGTACTACAAGAAGCTGCAGCCAGGAGACGAGAGGAAGGGGTAAAGAAACTAGTAATATACCTAGACTGTGCACTGGAGATATACTGATAACATTACCCATTACCCCTCCAGAATAATACAATTTTTAGTCTAATTTGCCTGATACATGAAGCAATAAATATACACATTTCAACCTATACTGTATTTACTTATTCAATGTGATATTTACTGTATCTATGGTAATTAACCGACAGATTTTAAAAATAATCCTTAATCTTAATTTATTTCTTTCCATCTTCTGTGTTAATGAGCCCATAAAGCCAAAACGAGAATTTCAGCATTACTTTTTAAGTTTTGAATAGCTTCCTGTACTGATATCCAAGCGGGATATTTGCATTTCATTATCATTTTTAGAATATGCAAATGGCTATGTTTTCAAACCATTTTTTTAAAGCTCTCATAGCGAACTAACATAAATTCCATTCTGCCCAACTAATTCAAGACACTTTCAAATCATGACCAAAAGCCCATTGACAGAGAGAGAGAGAGAGAGAGAGAGAGAGAGAGAGAGAGGAGAGAGAGAGAGAGAGAGAGAGAGAGAGAGGAGAGAGAGAGAGAGAGCGCGCACAGTACCACTCGAATGCTTTTAGCTGACGGGCGGCACTGCTTTCGCTTCAAAGATATGTAAACAACCCCCGTAAATATTTCCATTAAATTGCAGCAAAGCCCAAAATTAATTAATCTGTTCTAGGAGTTTAGGATGCTGATACAATCCATGGAATGAGTTTTCCCTCTTGTGAAACATCAAACGCTTTTCACTTCATTTCCCAAAACCGGGCCACAGAAAAACCTGGCTGGGCCCAACTAGGTGCGTTACGAAAATAATTTCTTTTCAGTGTTGATGGGCTCTGTGATACGCCATCCTTAAAGTAAGGTCTAATGAAAATAGTTTAACAGATAGCATTATTTTACTCTAGGCAAATTCTGACCCAACACAAACTTCGACTAATATATTATATATATATATATATATATATATATATATATATTATATATATATATATAATATATATATATATATACATATACGTATATATACATATACATATATAATATATATATACATATATATATACATATATATGTCATATAAATATACACATTTGGTATATATATAAATATACAACATATAAGTAAATAATAATAATTGTGGTGGCCGATATGGTAACGTCCCTGACTGGTAATCGCCAAACTGGGGTTCGCATCACGCTCAAACTCATTAGTTCCTTTGGTCGCTGCCTCCTCACCATCCTTGTAAGCAAAGGATAAGGGTTTGGGGGTCCTATAGGTCTATCTACTGAGTTATCAGCAACCATTGCCTGGCCCTCCTTGGTACTAGCTTGAGTGGAGAGGGGCTTGGGCACTGATTATATGTATATATGGTCAGTCTCTAGGGCAAAGTCCTGCTTGATGGGGCAATGTCACTGTCCCTTGCCTCTGCCAAGCATGAATGACCTTTAAAAACTTAAGCTACAACCCTAGTTGGCAAAGTAGGATGCTATAAAGCCCTAGGGCTCCAAAAAAAGATAATAGCCCAGTGATGAAAGGAAAAGAGGAAACCTAGAATAGTGTACCTCAAGCAAGAGAACTCTAACCAAAGGGAGTAGAAGACCATGGTACAGAGGTTATGGCACTACACAAGACTAGAGAACAATTGTTTGATTTTGGAGTCTCCTCCTCCTAGAAGAACTGCTTACCATAGCTACAGTCTCTGTTATACCCTTATCAAGTGGGAAAGTAGCCACTGAACAATTACAGTGCAGTAGTTAACCCAGGGAGTTAAGAATATTCAATCGTTTATATTAGTGTTGTCAGACATCTCAGTAAAGAGGAGTGTGTGTAAAAAAATAGTTTAGACTTTTCGGTGCATATGTAAGAAAATGAAAAATGAGCCGTAAACAGAGAGGGGTCCAATGTATTACAGTACTATTTGGCCACTCAAAGGACCCAATAAATCTCTAACGGCAATATCTCAACGGGTGGCTGGTGCCTTGGCCAACCTACTATTCTCTCTCTCTCTCTCTCTCTCTCTCTCTCTCTCTCTCTCTCTCTCTCTCTCTCTCCTCTCTCTCTCCTCTCTCTCTCTGTAAATATATATATATATACATACATATACATATATATATATATATATATATATATATTATATATACATATCTATATTATATATATACATATCTATATTATATATATACATATATATAATATACACACATTATATATATATATATATATATATATATATATATATATATATATATATATATATATATATACATACATATATATACATATATATATATATATATATATATATATATATATATATATATATATATACATATATACACACACACACATATATATATATATATATATATATATATATATATATATATATATATACTGTATATAAAACTTACAAGATAAGGAACCCAATGAGAACCATGATCTCCAAGACCACATCTCCTATTAACGAAATAGCACAGGTCTCGAATGAGATCCACATCCCTTTCATACCTGCAGCCTACTCTTTTGTAATCAGCAGTGAAATTCATTGACTTACATGAAAACAAAAGCTTAAGAAAACTGGAGCTCCATCGAGGGAAAAAACCTTTCACCAACGTTCCCATCGATGGAACCATGAATATAATAATAGTCTATACAGACTAACATAGAACCTCTGACCTACATTTTGCCTGGGGGCGTTTTCAGCGATATGCTGAAGGCCAACACTAAAGAGGTCTCGCTCCAGTCACACTGTACGGTATTATTTTGATAAATAAATGACGTAGTCATCATTTTCCCTCTGAGGATTTTCTAAGCAAATATGTACTGTAAATCATTCTTTTCTTCCAATCGTTACCCCTACAAGGGTTGGTTGCCTAAGGCGCTCTCTCCAATACCTTAGACCAGGGATGGGGAACCTGCGGCCTCAAGGCCACATATGGCCTTCTGGACCATCAAGTGCGGCCTTCTACGGCCTTCAATATATGTAAAGTATATTTCTGCTTTAACACTGAATATTGTGTGTTTGAAATCATTCTACAGCTATTATGTCAACTATACTATATTCATGTGAGTCATGGCTAAATGGTGATATTAAACCCATCGAAAAGCAATATAAATGGTGTATTAAACAACTTTTGGGGGTCAGGAAAACTACTAATAATGACTTATGTATGGTAGAACTGGGACTTCCAATGATGAGGGCATTAATGAAATCGAGGCAAAGGAAATTCTTTAAAAAGATGTGGCTTGAAAGGAATAATATGGAGGATGACCCTTTAATTAATGCCATGCGAATAGTGATGAGCTATAATGGCTCTGTTTGGAGGTATATACGAAACCTTATCTCTGATAATACTGATGATATCGAGGAAGGAAAATGTGAACTCCAATTCCAGTAGGATTGTATCCTATAAAACTGTTAACCCAGATTTAGTCGTTCATGACATTTATACAAACTGATTAAGACTTAATGAAATAGAACGTGTATCATGGACAAGAATGCGGTCAATTGCTCATTCATTGGTAGTTGAGACAGGTCGGTGGAACAGAAGAGGCAGAGGCCGTCTGCCAATTGATGAGAGGTTGTGTTCATGCGGTGGAGTCCAGACGGAGACTAATGTCATTGAAAATTGTGAACTTTCGTTACAGATCAGGCAGACGTATTACGTTACCACAGCTTTGGACTTGCTAGTAACCAGAACTGATTATGATGTAGTATGCAAAATTGTACATGAGCTTCTTTCTTTGTATTGGATGTAACATTATTATAATGTGTAAATTTGTAATTACAGGAACTTGTTGATGGCGTATAGTTAAATTGGTTTTGTTTTTAGTTTTAGTACAATATATGTGTAATTGAAATTAATTTAGTATGTATAGAGATAGTACAAAATCTATTGTATTTAATTTGTAATTTGGACCAAATATTCTTTTGTAAAATTCAGATTATTTTGTATTGTGGTCAATGGAAATATCTATATCTATCTATCTATCTATCTATCTATCTATCTACACATACAAATATGTACACACAGGCAATAGAAAAGTTGTGTTCAGTGATGTACTGTATTTCCTTTAGAATGGAAGCAATTTTTCCTTGATTTCAATGAACCTTAACTGAATACAATTAGCCGTTTCCTTGTTAGCTGCAGCAGCTGTTGTAGCTGACAAGGAAAAACTGCTAGTTGCAATGAGTGACTGATTTAACGTATGTGCTTTCACTGATGAGTTTTGATTGTATGAAAAACAGCTTCCCTTAGGTAACCTTAAGGCAAGGACAAAAGGAACAGACATTTTAACAACTTCAATAAGCAATGTCACAAAGGAGGACTAAATTCTACTTCCTTATTATGATAAGCTATGCACTGATGGTGTTCCAGCTATGATGGCTAAACACTAGGGATTTTTTGAACATCTTAAGAAAGCAAATATATATATATATATATATATATTTTTTTAAACGAAAACAGCTAAGTGTGTTTAAACAGACTTGATATTTTACTGGTATGTTGCATTTTTATGAGATGTGATTGCATAAAAAGTATCTACTCGCCAATATGAAATATTGGAAAAGGTTATATTGTTGATATTTATAATCTATCTTTTCTAAAAGATTAGTATTATTTTACTTATCACTTCAACAGAGAACCTAATTGCCTAACTAAAGTAATTTGAAAATGACATGCTTTCGACATAATTCGTTTACTTACGCTAGTTTGAAAACTATCCAAACTTGAATGAAATATTTCAAAATTTAGTTTTCAATATAATTCATTTACTGATTACTTGTATGAAAAGTACTTGATTCCAATATTTGAAAATGCAATGCTTTAAATTTCTATAAACCTGTCACTCTTTCTTTAGATTACTAATACATTACTTGCAGGATAAAATAACCAACAAAATTCTATGCGGCCTTAAGAAGCATTGAGGAATTGCAAGATGGCCTTCATCCAAAAAGGGTTCCCCATCCCTGCCTTAGACTATCAACGGCATCCTCTTCCACCAAACCTCTTCTCTCCATATCATCCTTCACCTTCTCCCACCATCTAATACACTCTCTCTCTCTCTCTCTCTCTCTCTCTCTCTCTCTCTCTCTCTCTCTCTCTCTCTCTCTCTCTCTCTCTCTCTCCGAAGCAGGTTCCACCCAAGTCCTCATCACCATTCTGTATTTGGCTACTATCAAAGAGAAGACGATCAGGGAACACCAAAATCAAAATCTATAGGCAACTATATCGATGATAACTTCATTACGACGAAAGACTTAAGTGATACCAACGTCTAGGGTAAATCAATGTTACTGTTGTCGTGACAAAGTAAATGGAAGAAAGAAATCAACGTCATTGTCATCAAAAACTAATCCCAGATAATCTAAGAAAAACTATGGAAATGTGACGATTTTTGCATGAAACATATCGATGCCAGGAAAGCAATGGCCTTTAGATGTAAAGCCATTATGATATACAGTATATCTCGGGACCCATACAGTAAGGTATATCTATACGGTATGTGACCCGTCAAACATGACAGGTAAAGTTTTAGATATGCACACATACGCGCACACAGGTTCAACCCATCCCAACCACTCTCATCTCTCCAGGGTATGACTACACCCTATTCCCACTACCCAAGAGAAGGGGAGGAAGAATAGTCATACGTTGGCAATGCCTCTCTGACAGGAAATTATATATATATATATATATATATATATATATATATATATATATATATATATATATATATATACATGTGTGTGTGTGAATTGACATGTCTGAAGCCTTTGTCCTGCAGTTTACTAGAAACCGCAGCACTTGTATTTTATATCATTTTATATATATATATATATATATATATATATATATATATATATATATATATATATATATATATATATATATATATATATATATACATATATATATATATATATATATATATATATATATATATATATATATATATATATATATATATATACAGTGTATATATATATATATATATATATATATATATATATATATATATATATATATATATATATATATATAATATACATCACAGATGGGTGGGTGTGCGCTTGCAGGTGCGTGTGTGTATATCACTTGTATCCTTCTTCAATCCCTTTCCTGTCAACATTGCTGTTACCATCACACCATCACTGCCACCAACATTACCATCACCATCATCATCATCTATCATCATAGTTTTATTCACAGTAACAATAAATAGCGCTTCCCTCCACAGCCCCTTATATTGGTTTCATCCAATCTATAGTTTATGAGAATTTCTGATTTCACAAAGAGAGAGAGAGAGAGAGAGAGAGAGAGAGAGAGAGAGAGAGAGAGAGAGAGAGAGAGAGAGAGAGAGAGAGAGAGAGAGTAAAGTTGAGTTGCTTATCAGTCAGATAGTCATTGCATGACATGGAAACCTTGCTAATGGTTAATGGGGCTTCTCACTCACTCCTGGTCCATTATGGAACATTTCACGTCTCGTGAGCTAAAATTTAAACATTTTCAACAGGGAGATAAATTACTAAGAAAAGACTTCATTCAAACATTTTGGTAAGATGTCAATCGTTCTCTTAATTTCTCTAATTTTCCTAATATATTTCCTTTATTCTAACATTTTTCTTGCATTCAACATTTTTGTAAGATGTCAATCGTTCTCTTAATTTCTGTAATTTTCGTAATATATCTCCTTTATTCTAACATTTTTCTTGTAATCAAACATTTTGGTAAGATTTCAATCGTTCTCTTAATTTCTCTAATTTTCGTAATATATTTCCTTAATTCTAACATTTTTCTTGTATTCAAACATTTTGCTAAGATGTCAATCTTTTCCTTAATTTCTGTTATTGTTCGTAATATACATCATTTATTATTCGTAATATACATCCTTTATTCTAACATTTTTATTGTTAATTGATAAATGAAAATGTTAAGTCTCCAAGTTTGCTATCAGGCCACAGAATTATAGCTCATGAAATAAGAAAGGCAACGAATATGGAACTGCAGCAGAATTATGTGGTTCTAAAAGGGTATATGAATTCACTCATGAAAAATTTTAAAATATTGCACAGGGGGGAAAGTTGCTAGATATCGCTTCAGATATTTATATACACGTTTATGCTTACGTAACTAGTGGCTTACGCATACAATGTGAATAGGCATTCATATACTGTGTATGTATGTATGTATGTATGTATGTATGTATGTATGTATGTATGTATGTATGTATGTATGTATATATATATATATATATATATATATATATATATATATATATATATATATATATATATATATATATATACATATTGCTTACATAAAATTTGAATGCAAAATTAAGACAGTTGAAAGATATAACTACGTTGAAAAAAAAATATTTGTGATAGTGAAACTATTTTGCTTTAATATGTAGCTGTATGAACTATAGCATTTTACCATATAAACTTTCATTTATCCAAGCTATTAAACATTAGTTAAAAGAAGAAACTCCCCATTCTTA
>NC_090742.1:75504111-75531611 GCF_036898095.1 Palaemon carinicauda | reverse complement strand
GTAATAGAGTACTCTCTCTCTCTCTCTCTCTCTCTCTCTCTCTCTCTCTCTCTCTCTCTCTCTCTCTCTCTCTCTCTCTCTCCTGTTTTCTCCGCATTCTACTGACCTTTCCACGAAATTCTACCCACACTTAGGAAATCTATGAACTCCCAACGAGGCATTGTAAAACACACTTCAGTTTTCTTATATTTTCTCGAAAACTGGTTTCGTCATTTCGTCAACCTTGAGTGTAGCACAGAAGAATTCAGTCCAGTTTCGAAACCCGTCCTGTTGAAGGTGAGAAATAAAACGGCCATAAAAATTTATTAGATTGCTAATGTAACATTGTCAATACAGGAAAAGAGATCCAAAACATTATCTTATCACTATTATTACTATTACCACTACTATACCACTACCACAGCTGCTGATGATATTGTTATTGTTGTTGTTGTTGATGCTATTGTTGTTGTCGCTGTTGTTGTTGATGATGCTATTATTGTTGTTGTTGCTGATGCTACTACTGCTGCTAGTGTTGTTGTTGCTTCTGTTGTTATTGTTGCTGTTGTTATTGTTGCTGATTCTGTTGTTGTTGTTGCTGATTCTGTTGTTGCTGCTGCTGATGCTGCTATTGTTGTTTCTACTGTTGTTGTTGCTGCTGATGCTGCTATTGTTGTTTCTACTGTTGTTGCTGCTGCTGATGCTGTTGTTTTTGCTACTGCCGCTGCAGTTGTTGCCACTGTTGTTGCTACTGCTGATATTGTTGTTGTTGCTATTGTTGCTGCTGTTGCTACTGCTGCTGTTGCCGTTGCTACTTTTGTTGCTGTTGTCGTCGCTACTGTTGTTGCTGCTGTTGTTGTTGCTACTGTTGTTGCTGCTGTTGTTGTTGCTATTGTTGTTGCTGTTGTTACTGTTGTTGCTGCTGTTACTGTTGTTGCTGCTGTTGATGATGCTACTTTTGTTGCTACTGTTGTTGCTGATGTTGTTGCTGTTGCTGTTGCTACTGTTGTTGCTGCTGTTGTTGTTGTTGTTGCTACTGTTGATGTTGTTGTTGCTCCTGCTGTTGTTGCTGATGATGATGATGTTGTTGCTACTGTTGTTGTTGCTGCTGCTGCTGTTGTTGTTGCTACTGTTTTTGCTGCTGTTAATGTTGTTGTTGTTGCTACTGTTGTTGTTGCTGTTGTTGCTATTGTTGTTGTTGCTACTGTTTTTGCTGTAGTTGTTGCTACTGTTGCTGTTGCTATCAAAGTTGTTGCTGCTGCTGCTGATATTGCTGTTGTTTTTGCTGCTGTTACTGCTGCTGCTGTTGATGATGTTGTTGCTACTGTTGTTGCTGCTGTTGATGTTGTTGCTGCTGTTGATGATGTTGTTGCTGCTGATGATGTTGTTGCTGCTGATGATGTTGTTGCTGCTGTTGTTGTTGTTGCTGCTGCTGCTGTTGATAATGTTATTGTTGGTACTGTTGTTGCTGCTGCTGTTGTTGTTGTTGCTGCTGTTGATGTTGTTGTTGTTGCTACTGTTATTGCAACTAATATTGTTATTGTTGTTGCTTGCTACTGCTGCTGTTGTCGCTACTGTTGTTGTTGTTGATACTGTTGTTGCTGCTGCTGATGTTGTTGTTAATGTTGTTGTTGTTGTTGCTGTTGCTGCTGATGTTGTTGTTGTTGTTGTTGCTGTTGCTACTGCTTCTGCTGTTGTTGCTACCATTGTAACTGCTGCTGCTGATGTTGTTGTTGTTGTTGCTGCTGCTCCTGGTGTTGTTGTTGCTCCTATTGTTGTTGTTACTGCTCCTGTTGTTGTTGTTGCTCCTATTGTTGTTGTTGTTACTGCTCCTGTTGTTGTTGTTGTTGCTCCTATTGTTGTTGTTGTTACTGCTCCTATTGTTGTTGTTGTTGCTCCTGCTGTTGTTGTTGTTGTTGTTACTGCTCCTGTCGTTGTTGTTGTTGCTCCTATTGTTGTTGTTATTGTTGTAGTTGTTGTGGTTGTTGTTGCTGTTGCTACTGCTGTTGTAGTTGCTACTGCTGCTGCTGTTGTAGTTGCTACTGCTGCTGCTGTTGTAGTTGCTACTGTTGTTGTTGTTGCTGCTGTTGTTGTTGTTGCTGTTGTTGTTGCTACTGTTGTTGCTGCTTCTGTTGTTGTTGCTACTGTTGTTGCTGCTGTTGATGTTGTTGTTGTTGTTTTTGTTGTTGTTGCTGCTGTTGATGTAGCTGGTGCTGTTGTTGTTGCTACTGTTGTTGCTACTGCTATTGTTGTTGCTACTATTGTTGCTGCTGCTGCTGTTGTTGCTACTGCTGTTGCTGTTGTTGTTGCTACTGCTGTTGCTGTTGTTGTTGCTACTGCTGTTGCTGTTGTTGTTGCTACTGCTGTTGCTGTTGTTGTTGCTACTGCTGCTGCTGTTGTTGTAGCTGGTAACACTGCTACTGCAGTTTTATCCTGCACATGTGTTTTCCATCTCCAGCCTCTCGTTCTCTGTTTTCATCTCTCTAACAATCTCCAATTAATTATGAATTGTCTTTTCCAATTCCTCAATCTCTTCCTCTCATCTCAAGATTGAATATTTTTACTTAACTCCTTTAGGTTCTTATCTTCCTCCTTTGTGGACAAGAATCTCCACAACAAGACATTTCCAGCCACAATCATACCTACCAAAACAACATAGAACCAATTGCAACCCATCTTTTGGGAACAATAGTTCCACCCTCAGTTCCAGTGAGGAAGTCTGGGAGAAATTTCCCCCGAGTTCCAATAGATTTCCGTTCCATAGTCTGGACCTTAAGTTGACACCTCTGAAGAACCTCCCGCGAATTCCAGAATCTTCCGACCACAGGGAAAGAGGACAACAGTCGTTGGAGGACGGGAACGTCTCCGATCCCGCCCTCAGATTTGTCATTCCTCTTGGGCAGTAGCCAAGAGACCATCCTGAACGCGAAGGAGTGTTGAAATTCCCTCAATTGTCCTTCAAGATTCATGAAATAGCTCTTACACACCAACTGCTCCTCCTGAAGATCAGCTTGTTTGAATTTTCTTTACAAATATTCGGATTTTAGATATTTTCTTTTATTAATCTATACTTTATATATATATATATATATATATATATATATATATATATATATATTTATATATATATATATTATATATATATATATATATATATATATATATATATATATATATGGATAAATATCAACACAACATCGTGTTCAAATAGAAATAAATTTCTACCTCATACTTGGGATCGAACGCTGGCCCCTTCTAATGAAAGGCTAGGTTGTGGCATGGTTGGTTTCGACCTGGCCTTTCATTAGAAGGGACCAGCGTTCGATCCCAACAATCCTCCAAAGATTTCGTTGATTGCTAGGTTACCAGATGTTTCTCCTTCGACCAGCCTTAGTTTGAAAAACTAGAAGCGATCTTCTGGAGACCTTCAGGATTCCTCCCCAGCTCCAAACCTCGCTCATATTCCTCCTACTCTTTTCATCTTGTTTTATATTTTCAGGGAAATTCCTCCTCCTCCTCTTTTCATCTTGTTTTATATTATTTATTTTATTAATTACCTTTCTCTTCTTCCGAAAACCAATCTAATATCTCCATTGAATATTCTCTATTGTTATTCCTTTCCCCGGAAGAAGTCTGGAAAAGATTCAACAGAAAAAGGAGAAATGTTGAAGATTCGGGAACACGAATGATGATGAGAGTCCGAAATGAACGAGTTAATCCCTCCTCTCTCTCTCTCTCTCTCTCTCTCTCTCTCTCTCTCTCTCCTCTCTCTCTCTCTCTCTCTCTCTCTCTCGGATCCAGAGATTTCGAAAAGAAAACTTCCCTGAAGACGTTTTGAATCGCTAACTCCATCGACGGAATTCCTGGGCAATTCTCTCTCTCCTTTTAGTAGATTTGGTTAGCTTAGGAAGTATTATTAATAATAACACTTGAATAATATGATAATAGAACTTATATGTTATGGATTAACAAACAACATTTAAAAAGAAATAACTGAATAAATAATGATCACCATCCAATTTCCGAATCCTTAGATACGTACTGAGTGTCTTCAAGAAGAGAGACCAAGATGTCTTCCAGAATGTCTTCAAGGGGAGCAAGAAAAGAGACCAAGATGTCTTTCGGAATGTCTTCAAAAAGATCACAACTGAAGGCATTCGGTAGACGATGGAAATACTCTTTTCGTCTACAACGTCATATGAAGGGATTTTTTTTCTTTGTAATTTTTGAATTGTTTGAATTTTCTTTACAAATATTCGGATTTTAGATATTTTCTTTTATTAATCTATACTTTATATATATATATATAATATATATATATATATATATATATATATATATATATATATATATATATATATATATAGATAAATATCAACACAACATCGTGTTCAAATAAAAATAAATTTCTACCTCATACTTGGGATCGAACGCTGGCCCCTTCTAATGAAAGGCTAGGTTGTGGCATGGTTGGTTTCGACCTGGCCTTTCATTAGAAGGGACCAGCGTTCGATCCCAAGTATGAGGTAGATATATATATATATATATATATATATATATATATATATATATATATATATATATATATATATATATATATATATATATATATATATATATATATATATATATATATATATATATATATATATATATATATATATATATATATATATAAGTTCTTAATTTTTTCATTTCCGGATTTTTGAAGGAATTCTTCTGTTGGGAATAGTCACACTTTTTCCACGGTTAGAAAGCGGGGGAGGGACCAGGAGCTTGTAGAGCCCTTAATACCCCCCCCCCTCTCTCTCTCTCTCTCTCTCTCTCTCTCTCTCTCTCTCTCTCTCTCTCTCTCTCTCTCTCTCTCTCTACTTTAGAGTCGCTTCATGCATTACTCTTACCAAGAAATCCCAATTTGAAATCATTATTGCAAAACAGGTATTTCATTTTTCGTTTCATCAGTTAATAATATATATATATATATATATATATATATATATATATATATATATATATGTGTGTGTGTGTGTGTGTGTGTATATATATATATATATATATATATATATATATATATATATATATATATTATATATATATATATATATTATCATCATCTCCTCCTACGCCTATTGACGCAAAGGTCCTCAGTTAGATTTCGCCAGTCACCTTTATCATGAGCTTTTTCACTTTCCATTGACTAAATCAATGGAGGACTCATTGGCTAGATTCATCAAAGGATAGCCAGTTCCTTGTGAGGCACAGTGCCAATCTAACCAAGGCAAGTGACCCCTGCCGGTCCATACCAATTCAATAGTCAATTCTTTTTAGTGAGGCAGATTTGCACCGACTTGCAGGGGTGCCCTTTTAGCTCGGAAAAGCTTCCTGATCGCTGATTGGTTGGACGAGATCATTCTAACCAATCAGAGAGCAGGAAACTTTTCCGAGCTAAAATGGCACCGCTACGAGTCGGTGCAAATACGCCTCATTAAAAAAATTGAGTATATTAAGATCATCCGCCTGGCATCAAACCAGGCAATTATGCCAAGCTTTTAATCCAAGCAACATCAAGCTAGGCAGTTATGCCAAGCTATCAAGCCAGGCAGTTACGCCAAGCTTTTCATCTAAATAGCAAGAAACCAGGCAGTTAAACCAATTTTTTAAACCAAGCAGCATCAAGCTAGGCAGTTAATCCAAGCTATCAAGCCAGGCAGTTAAACAAAGCTTTTAACCCAAGCAACATCAAGTCAGGTAGTTAAGACAAGCTATCTAGCCAGGCAGTTGAGTCAAGCTTTTAATCCAAGCAGCATCAAGCCAAGCAGTTAAGCCAAGCTTTTAATACTAGCAGCATCAAGCCAGGCATTTAAGCCAAGCTTTTAATCCAAACAGCATCAAGCCAGGCAATTAATCCAAGCTATTTGATCTAAGCAGCATCAAGCTAGGCGGTTAAGCCAAGCTATCAAGCCAGGCACTTAAGCCAAGCTTTTAATCCAAACAGCATGAAGCCAGGCAGTTAAGCCTATCTTTTAATCCAAGCAGCATCAAGCCAGGCAATTAAGCCTATCTTTTAATCCAAGCAGCATCAAGCCAGGCAATTAAGCCAAGCTTTTGATCCAAGTAGTATCAAGCTAGGCAGTTAATCCAAGCTATCAAGCCAGGAAGTTAAGCCAAGCTTTTAATCCAAGCATCATCAAGTCAGGCAGTTAAGACAAGCTATCTAGCCAGGCAGTTAAGCCAAGCTTTTAATCCAAGCAGTTAAGTCAAGCTTTTAATCCTAGCAGCATCAAGACAAGCAGTTAGGCCAAGCTTTTAATGCAAGCAGCATCAAGCCACACAGTTAAGCCAAGCTTTTGATCCACAGTTAAGCCAAGCTTTTGATCCAAGCAGCATTAAGCCAGGCAGTTAAGTCAAGCTTTTAATCCAACAGCATTATGCCAGGCAGTTAAGCCAAGCTTTCAATTCAAACAACATCAAGCCAGGCAATTAAGCTAATCATTATTAGGACCAAAACTTACTCTGCTCCCATCCCTGCAACCCTCCATCAGCAGTCATTGGATAAACGCAGCACCAGAGACACAGCTTCTTTCCCCAGCTGAACTATCTTGGGCCCACCTATACTGACAGGACTGCATAGTAGAAGACGCCTAGCTCGTTCCCTCTGCAGAGCCTGTCTTCTAGGTTATTACCCCAGAACCACTCGAAGCTTGGCATCCAAAAGAATAGATCTAGATATCCGACCATTTGTACACTTGACAAACGCCCTGCACTCACTTATCAAGGTACATAACATACTCGAATCTGCCAGGTTTCTTCCCTCTGTAGAGCCATTGTTCTCCAGGTTATTCCAAACATCGTTCAAGCTGGATAGTTAAGCATTGCATCCCTCAAGCTGGCCAGTCCTTTCAAGTATCCTTCAAGGTGGATTGTCAGTCAGGCCAAAGATCATGAATTTCTGGTCCTGGCAAAACTGCTAAATCTTTTTTCCCTCACAAAATAAACTGAAATTAAATTTTTATGAACATATATTCCCATCAGTTCAAAACTTAGAAGAACTTTTTCTTTTTTAGATTTTTTTACTATCTTTTTCTTCTTTTTTAGTTTTTTCATCCCTTTGCTGATTCGAGTATCTAATTACCGGCAAGTCTCCTCAGAATCCTATCGATATCAAGATGGAATAAGATAAGGTGAGTTACCTAGCAGTCCCGTTTTCTACACTCACGCCCATGACGTCACCTGGAGAGTTCAGCCATGCGACCTATAGGCGGGAAATATGCCGTGGCTTTTCTTTTTTCACAGACGTTTTTGTTTTCATTTGCGTTGACAGATTCATCATGATTATATGTGTCATATATGGGTGCTCCAATTCTTATAAGACCAATATAACTGTTGGTGATGAAAAAAAAAAATAGATTTTACCGTTCCCTAAAAGATGCAGAACTATGTAAGAAGTGGGTGAATATATGCAAAAGAAAAGATTGTATCAATGCCAAATTTGGACGAATTTGTTCGTCACATTTCCAACCCAATGATTTTACCAGAAACCTTAAGCACGAGTTGCTCAATTGCTGCCCTAAGACTGTCCGAAGTCTAAAAGAAGATGCCATACTGACACAAAATCTTTATAATAATATAATTACTGTTGTGATTCAGGTAAGCCTATCACTAATATCTCGTCACTTTAGTTTCGTTTACTAGGCATACGTTGCATGCAGCATTTTGGTTAACTAGGAGAACTGTATATGAATAGGCTCACTTAAAAAATTACGAGAATGTAGGCATATATCAATTATATTTCTCATCCAAGTAAATCTTTAGCTACGATGAGAGAGAGAGAGAGAGAGAGAGAGAGAGAGAGAGAGAGAGAGAGAGAGAGAGAGAGAGAGAGAGAATTTTACAAAAATTAATTTTCGTATGCATAAATGCTATTATTTGAGCTTCAGATTATAATAAAAAGAATTTTGTTGCTTCGAAATTTTTCAAAAGTTTTCGTCTTGGCAGATCCATCCCATCTAATCAACTTGATTCAAAATGATTCAATAGACTATGATTTTCAGATTGGAGATAAAATCATTACCTCAAAATCTATGTCAAAAATCGTACCTTTATCAGTAAATGATCTCAAAATGGCCTACAAAATTAATGAGTCACTGAAACGTATGAGGTTATAAACGGCTATGTGAGAAACAGCAGTTCAGTTACTCTCTTCCTCAGTGGCTAATTCCATCAAATTTTGTAGTAACAAAGGCTTATTAAAAGGTCAGTTTTGTAATGAAACATTTGATCTTATATCTTTAATTGTTAGTTAGTTTGGCTTGAATAACTCGTACATGAAGTTTTTCGTAAAGAAAGGTAGAGGTGCTTTCTCGAACTGTCCACGTCAAGTTGAAATAGATGCCATATTTTGTTATTAATGCTAAAATAAAAGTGAAAATGTTTTCGTTCCAGTAAGAGGATTATCGTATAACATGTTGCATGGACTGTAAGGATTACAGTTCTTGATGACAAGACGACTATGTCAAGACACAGTCGAACATCTCTTTTCTTTTATAAGACAAATTGGTCATTGGCATGATCATCGGTCACCTTTGGAATTTTAATATAGACTACGGTTATACATAGTGGGTAGAGACAAAAGTTAAGGAGATTATGGCCTTAATGTTTGTAATAATGATGAAGCTACTGTACATCTTGTGTCACTACAGAGTGATTGAATATAAGTGCTCCATCTCAAAGGTTCAGGTTCAGGTTCTGGGGTGAGGCATAGCCTTTACAACGGCGCCTCTGTGTCTTTTAGTTTTGTGTGTTCCTTATTTTCACTAGTTTTTCTCTTTTCATCCACATTTGTTGTAGTATACTTTTCTTATTTTCAATAATCTCTTCACAAAAAAGGAATCTTCCAACTGTTTGTGCACTATCTTCTTCGTATGGTTGTTGGAGCTCAATTGCTCCCAATGATCTAGATTCCGAGTTATATATCTGCGTGTCTCATGAAGCACCTTCTGCCTGTTAGCAATGAGACCGAGACAGGAAAATCAGGTTAAAGATTTAGCAAAGATAAAACCTGCAACACTGACAGGAAGGGAGTCCTTAAGTTCTTTAATGGGAGGGTCCGTGGCTTTTAAATTTAGAAATAAGTATACATAATTAGGCTCAGTTGATGTATATAAAACAGGCGATAACTGGATATCAAAAGAGAAAGGTATTATATAGGTCATGTAATCATTTTAGAGAAAATCTACACAAAATGGAATATTTATTCAAAATTTTCCCTGGTGATGCTCTGAAACCAGGAGTCAAAGCCGTTTCATATCTTATTGATATGTTTAAAAGGCGCCAATATTGATGTTCCAGAGGAGGTAATGCGCTTTTTATTATTAGAAGTAGGCTAAATTTTAAAATGAAGATATTAAACTAATGAAAAATTTTATAGCAACGTTGTGAAAATAGATTAAAAAAATGTTCAGTAATATTGAAAATTTATTCAATGAGAGAGAGAGAGAGAGAGAGAGAGAGAGAGAGAGAGAGAGAGAGAGAGAGAGAGAGAGAGAGAGAGAGAGAGAGAGAGAGAGAGAATGATTGTATTAAGATTTTTAGTGAAATATTCAGAATAAAGCTTTAGTCATACGTGAATTTTGATTTCCATTGCTATCATATTATATTAATAGTAATATTAACATTAACATTATATCAACATTATATTAATATTAACATTAACATTAGCTTACTTTCATAAATGCAATGTTCGGTATCCAAAAAGAGGCACGAATAATAAGTCTGGTTGTACAGGACAACTGTCAAATAAACGCTCGGAACTCTCCAGGTGACGTCACAGAGCACAGCTGAGCTCTCAGCACCGTGCGCGGTAACACACCTTATCAATATTTATCCATTCATCATCATCTACTTCACGCTTCATAGTCCTCGGCCACGTTGGTCTGGGTCTTCCTAATCTTCTAGTGCCTTGAAGGCAAAAATAATCACTATATCAAAATAAGATGAATTGTAATATCACTAAGGCAATAATTAAAAATAATTTAAAACATAATAAAAGATTCCGCATTAATAAAAAATCAACAGGCACTACCAGCATACTCAGGGCATATATTGAATCTTACCGATTTAACAGATTAATTACGATTAATTTGTGTTAATGTTCATGTTTTAGCCCTGGAAAGAGGAAAGGTAGTTTGCAGAAAGCTTGGATGACTGTAATAAATATTAGTCCAAATTGTTTCTGCTTTCAAAAGCCTATCTAGTAAATTCGAGGATTTCTAGAATCCAATATTTCATTTATTGCATAAATCTATCTATCTATCTATCTATCTATCTATATATATATATATATATATATATATATATATATATATATATATATATATTATATATATATATATTATATATATATTTATTCTCTCTCTCTCTCTCTCTCTCTCTCTCTCTCTCTCTCTCTCTCTCTCTCTCTCTCTCTCTCTCTCTCTCTCTCTACTGTTCTGGTCTCTTTCTCTCCTTTCCTTTCCTTGACAATTCTATCCCTTCTCCTGTATACCTGGACATAATTTTCTCTTCCAAAATACAAATACATGTCAAATAATCTAAATTGCTTTTCCACTAAAACCCCTTATTTCCTTGCATTTCCACTTCCTGTTATTATACCCTCTCGCTGCACTCCTATGGCTAACGACACGATCCAACCATAGAATTTTGTATAATTTTCTTCTCCTAACAACTGAAATCCTTCAAACTTAGAACAAATCTCATATTTTCTCTTCCTACATTTATCCAACGCTTCACTCGATGTCCCTCTCTCCCCCCTCGCTCCTAACACTTCTGGATCCTGTATCCTTCATCAACCTATTGCCTTTCATTCCTTCTAGATAATCAAGTCATAACAAAATGCTTTGATGTATCTTTCACTTTAAGCTAATCATTTTAGCTATATATTCGGGTCTTCTTTTATCGCATATATTACGGCATCTAAATCCATCAGCTTGCTCTTCCATCTACTTTCTACGAACACATTCTAGCTAAATCTTAATTTTTCTTTAACAGCTATACCTATAAATATTCCTCTTGGAAACTATCGTTTCCAAAAATGAAGGAAATTTTTAAACAACAAAAGAAAAAATGCAAAATATAACATTATACATTTCAATATACACATGTATAAATGCATGCGTATATCTATGTACAGTATATATATATATATATATATATATATATATATATATATATATATATATATATATATATATATATATATACATAAATGTATACACACATATATATAATATATATATATATAACAGATGTATATAATATATATATATATATATATATATATATATATATATATATATATATATATATATATATATATATATACACACACACATGTATACATGTATAGGAGAATAATAATGGGAATAACACCAAAGAAACAGAAAAAGAGCAAAACTAAAGTAGAGGATATTCTAGCAACATGTAAGAGTAGAAATGGACATGGGTAGGACGTATCCTATACATAAATATACATACAAACATGCATATTTATATGTGTATATATATATATATATATATATATATATATATATATATATATATATATACGCACATACATTGTAGGTAGTAAGTTGGTAAAGCCACCAGCCACCCGTTGAGATAGTACCACTAGTGTGTTATGGGGTCCTTTGACTGGCCAGACAGTTGTACATTGGATCCTTCTCTCTGGTTACGGTTCACTTTCCCTTTGCCTACACATACACCGAATAGTCTAGCCTATTCTTTACAGATTCTCCTCTGTCCTCATACACCTGACAACAGTGAGATTACCAAACAATTTTTCTTCACCAAAGGGGTTAACTACTGCAGTGTACTTATTCAGTGACTACTTTCCTCTTGGTAAGAGTAAAAGAGACTCTTTAGCTATGGTAAGCAGCTCTTCTAGGAGAAAGCCACTCCAAAATCAAACCATTGTTCTCTAACCTTAGGTAGTGTCATAGCCTCTGTACCATGGTCTTCCACTATCTTGGGTTAGAGTTCTCTTGCTTGAGGTTACACTCGGGCACACTATTCTATCTAATGTCTATTCCTCTTGTTTTGTTAAAGTTTTTATAGTTTATATAGGAGATATTTATTTTAATATTATTCTTAAAATATTTATTTTTTCCTTTCCTCACTGGGCTATTTTCCCTGTTGGAGCCCCTGGGCTTATAGCATTCTGCTTTACCAACTAGGGTTGTAGCTTAGCAATTAATAATAATAATAATATATATATATATATATACATATATACATATGTATATATAGCATATATATATATATATATATATATACATACATATATGTATATATAAATTTATATATATACACATATATATGCATATGTATATATACATATGTATGTGTGTGTATATATATATATATATATATATATATATATATATATATATGTATATATATACAGTATATATATATACACATACACATACATACATATAGAAATGTATATATATATATATATATATACATTTATATATATACACATATATGCATATATGTATATATACATATATATTTATATATATATATATATATATATATATATATATATATATATATATATATATATATATATATATATAATCTATTTATAGCCTGTTCTTGCATCGAATCCTTTGTTTGTGCGTGCATGCGTGTCTGAGAGAGAGAGAGAGAGAGAGAGAGAGAGAGAGAGAGAGAGAGAGAGAGAGAGAGAGAGAGAGAGAGAGAGAGAGAGAATCTCACATTGATTGGATTGGATTAATAAAATTTGGCTATATAATAGTCCTTCGATGGGGCCCGTGAGTCCATTCAACGCCAATGTGAATCAGAGGTAAAATTTAGAAGAGCTTGAACAGCAAGATGGAAGAAATGTAGCAAAAACAGAAGCAAAGCTAAGAATCTCATGAGGGTAAACACTGCAATGGCAACAAATGTTCATACGTAAAGCGAACATCGAACATCTCAACGTCGTTGAAGTCTGAAAGCAATTTAATGTGTTCTAAAAGGAAACTGTTCTGGAGGAGGAGGAGGAAGAAGAGAATGTTTTGTCAGGTGGAGAGAAGCTTTTCTCGGAATGTTTCCTTATACTGAGTAAACACTGGAGCTTGAAGAAAACCTATTCAAGATGAGCGATACAAAGAACCCTAGAAAGTTTTCCATTTAGGATTTTTTTTTTTTTTTTTTGCGGGGGGGGGGGGGGGCAGGTTTACTTCGCTGCTTAGACGCTCTGAGAAAAGGCTCTTCCAGAACATTTAATACGTGCGTGAGTTCAATTATCTGTGTAATTGTTTGCTGTTCATATATATGCATATACATAAATATATATACTGTATACATATGTACACACATATATATACATATATATACATATGTATACATATATACACATATATATATGCATAAATATACATATATACATATAAATATGCATATACAGTACATTCATATATATATATATATATATATATATATATATATATATATATATATATATATATACATACATATATATATATATATATATATATATATATATATATATATATATATATATATATACATACATATATATATACATATATATATATACATATATATATATACATATATATATATATATATATATATATATATATATATATATATATATATATATATATATATCCTTACATCGAATGCATCCAAACAAAGACGAAACACGATAATCACAGGCCTTTTATACGTCAACCCACATTATGCACCAGCAGCACATGGTACACTCCATTAGATCCTTCGCCATTCCCAAGCACACTTATGCTTCCTTGATGATGCGACACCTTCCCAAAAAAAGTCTTTCACACAATTATATTTTATACGTCTTTTGCTCATTCCTCTCAACCCTTTCCTATTCGATTTTTTTTTTACTTAACAATAATTTTCCATATTTCATTCATAACCAAGCCAAGGAATTCTTTCACTCGCACTTTTACCACTTTACCAGGATATATATCTCCACATTTCTCTCCCCTTCCCCCTTCCCCAATACGTAAACAATTCATGTCTGCAACTTCTTCCTTCATTTTTCCCCCAAAATACTTCAACAAGCATATTGCAGTCTGGTTTCGTTTCAGACGTCTGGTGCATGAGCCAGAGTTCAAATCTGGCACAGGTTCGATGGAATAAATAAAATAAATATATATAATTATGCATAACTTATATAGATGTAGATATAATTTTATTTTATATATATGTATATATATGTATATATGTATGTATGTATATCTATATATATATATATATATATATATATATATATATATATATATATATATATATATGTGTGTGTGTGTGTGTATATGTTTATATATATAATATATATACTGTATATATATATATATATATATATATATATATATATATATATATATGTGTGTAATATATATATATATATATATATATATATATATATATATATGTATATATATATATAAACATATATATATAACTATGTATAAATAACTGTACATTTTCTGTATACAGTATATATACAGAATATAACTATAAATATATAACGAAATATATATGTATATACATGTATATACACACACATACATACTGTATATATACATGTATATACATACATACATATATATATATATATATATATATATATATATATATATATATATATATATATATACAGTATATGTATGTATATACTGGACATATATATATATATATATATATATATATATATATATATATATATATATATACATATATATATACATACATATATATACATGTGATGTATACACTGACAGAATGAAGAGAAATAATATGCACTTAGAACTATTTTGGCAACTATGGAAGTCTACGTTATTGACTCCGACTCGTTAGTTTGAATCTTTGCCTTTTGTCATTTTGCTTTTCGAAAAAGAAAATAAAAAAATTACAAAAACATAATAAATTATAATTACAGACCCATTCAAACGATTTCTCGGTATTAATGGAAAGAAAAATTTTATTAGTTTGTCTGATGACAATAAGGTAATGTATTACTTTTCTGTTAAAGATTAAAAAAAAAACCAGTTAACGCTTTCTCATAACCACCCTTTCTTTGTGTTATTGAACTTTTTAGACCCACTAGAATCCTCTTCTTTGTGTTATTGAACTTTTTAAGCCCACTAGAATTCTCTTCTTTGTGTTATTGAACTTTTTAAACCCACTAGAATCCTCTTCTTTGTGTTATTGAACTTTTTAAACCCACTAGAATCCTCTTCTTTGTGTTATTGAACTTTTTAAGCCCACTAGAATCCTCTTCTTTGTGTTATTGAACTTTTTAAACCCACTAGAATCCTCTTCTTTGTGTTATTGAACTTTTTAAACCCACTAGAATCCTCTTCTTTGTGTTATTGAACTTTTTAAGCCCACTAGAATCCTCTTCTTTGTGTTATTGAACTTTTTAAGCCCACTAGAATCCTCTTCTTTGTGTTATTGAACTTTTTAAACCCACTAGAATCCTCTTCTTTGTGTTAGTGGGCTTTTTAAACCAAGTGCAATCCTCTTCTTTGTATAATTGAACATTTTAATCCAACTGCAATCCCTTTCTTTGTGTAATTGAACTTTTTAAACTAACTGCAATCCTTTTTGTGGTATTGAACTATTTAAACCAACTGCAATCGTCTTCTTTGTGTTATTGAACTTTTTAAACTAAGTACATTCAAGAGGTATTAGTTTGTTAAGCGTAGATGGAAAAGTGTATGGTAGAGTAATGATTAATAGGATCAAGGATAAAACAGAGAATGCAATCTTAGAAATACAGGGTGGTTTTAGAAGAGGTAGGGGTCGTATGAATCAGATTTTTACAGTTAGGCAGATATGCGAGAAATATTTAGCAAAAGGTAAGGAGGTGTATGTTTATGGATCCGGAGAAAGCGTATGATAGAGTTGATAGGGAAGCAATGTGGAATGTAATGAGGTTATATGGAGTTGGTGGAAGGTTGTTGCAAGCAGTGAAAAGTTTCTACAAAAGGTAGTAAAGCATGCGTTAGGATAGGAAATGAAGTGAGTGATTGGTTTCCAGTGAGAGTGGGGCTGAGACAGGAATGTGTGATGTCGCCGTGGTTGTTTAACTTGTATGTTGATGGAGTGGTGAGAGAGGTGAATGCTCGAGTGCTTGGACGAGGATTAAAACTGGTAGATGAGAATGACCATGAATGGGGGGTAAATCAGTTTTTGTTTGCGGATGATACTGTACTGGTTGCAGACACAGAAGAGAAGCTTGGACGATTAGTGACAGAATTTGGAAGTGTGTGTGAGAGAAGGAAGTTGAGAGTTAATGTGGGTAAGAGTAAGGTTATGAGATGTACGAGAAGGGAAGGTGGTGCAAGGTTGAATGTCATGTTGAATGGAGAGATACTTGAGGAGGTGGATCAGTTTAAGTACTTGGGGTCTGTTGTTGCAGCAAATGGTGGAGTGGAAGCAGATGTACGTCAGAGAGTGAATGAAGGTTGCAAAGTGTTGGGGGCAGTTAAGGGAGTAGTAAAAAATAGAGGGTTGGGCATGAATGTAAAGAGAGTTCTATATGAGAAAGTGGTTGTACCAACTGTGATGTATGGATCGGAGTTGTGGGGAATGAAAGTGATGGAGAGACAGAAATTGAATGTGTTTGAGATGAAGTGTCTAAGGAGTATGGCTGGTGTATCTAGAGTAGATAGGGTTAGGAACGATGTGATGAGGGTGAGAACGGGTGTAAGAAATGAGTTAGCAGCTAGAGTGGATATGAATGTGTTGAGGAGGTTTGGCCATGTTGAGAGAATGGAAAATGGCTGTCTGCTAAAGATGATGATGAATGCAAGAGTTGATGGGAGAAGTACGAGAGGAAGGCCAAGGTTTGGGTGGATGGATAGAGCGAAGGAAGCTCTGGGTGATAGGAGGATAGATGTGAGCGAGGCAAGAGAGCATGCTAGAAATAGGAATGAATGGCGAGCGATTGTGACGCAGTTCCAGTAGGCCCTGCTGCTGCATCCGATGCCTTAGATGACCGCGGAGGTAACAGCAGTAGGGGATTCACCATTATGAAGCTTCATCTGTGATGGATAATGTGGGAGGGTGGGCTGTGACACCCTAGCAGTACCAGCTGAACTCGGTTGAGTCCCTTGTTAGGCTGGGAGAAACGTAGAGAGTAGAGGTCCCCTTTTTGTTTTTGTTTCTTTGTTGATGTTGGCTACCCCCCAAAATTGGGGGAAGTGCCTTGGTATATGTATGTATGTACAATCCTTTTTGTGTTATTGAACTTTTTAAACCAACTAAAATCCTTTTCTTTGTGTTACTGAACTTTTTAAACCAACAGCAATCCTCTAGTGTTATTGAAATTTTTCTTTGTTATTGAACTTTTTAAACCAACTGTAATCCTCTTCTTCAAGTTATTGAACTTTTTAAAACAACTGCAATCTTCTTTGTATTATTGAAATTTTTATACAAACTATAATCTTTTTCTTTGTGTTATTGAACTTTTTAAACCAACCACAATACTCTTCGTTGTGTCATTGGACTTTATAAACCAACCGCAATCCTCTTCGTTGTGTTATTGATTTTTGAAATCAACTATAACTCTCTTCATTTTGTTATTGAACTTTTTAAACCAATCGCAATCCTCTTCTGTGTGTTATTGAAATTTTTGAACCAACTGCTATTCTCTTCGTGTTATCAAACTTTTTAAACCAACCGCAATCCTCTTTTGTGTTGTTGAACTTTTTAAACCAACCGCAATCCTCTTTCGTGTTGTTGAACTTTTTAAACCAACCGCAATCCTCTTTCGTGTTGTTGAACTTTTTAAACCAACCGCAATCCTCTTTTGTGTTGTTGAACTTTTTAAACCAACCGCATTCTTCTTCCTTGTGTTATTGGACTTCTTAAATCAACTGCATTTCTCTTCTTTGTGTTATAGAACTTTTTAAACCAACCGCTAACCTCTTCTGTATATTATTAAACTTTTTAAACCCACTGCAATATATTAAACCCTACTCATATCATAAATGATACAAAATAAACTGTGCGATTAAATATTGCTTCATATACGAGAATATTGTTAAGCCTTAAGTGGGGAGCGATTGTCAGGAAAGTAACAGTTTGGTTACATTCGTTTCAATTTGATTATTACAGCATAAAACGACTCGATTCTCATTGCGTATTTCCGTTCTAGGAATATTTTTGTCAGGTTATGCAACAAATACAATGATGGTTTACGTCACGAAGAAAATGATGATTTAATTTCTTACATTTAAAGAAATTCTCAAATCTGCTTAATTTCCTAGTCAGTTCTTAAAACAACAAATGGCTTTCAGTGGACAACAGTTAAGTAACTGGCAATGTAACATACTATTTCCTGAGATGTTGCCCACAAAATTATTTCTTATATTGCAATATATTTACGGACTATGGCATTTCCCATACTACTGCCTTCACCTGGAGAGCAGATAACCATTAATACGCCTAGGTGGTCCGTACAGAAAGTTCTAAGAAGTTGTTCCTAAGTTGTTGTAGAGGTTGTAACTAGAATAATCTACCAAAGTTTATACATAATCTCAAGAATTACCTGGATACTCTCTTTAAATGGTACATTAAATTGCAATAACCTTAATTACTTATAAGGGCTCCATTTCCCCGCAAGTACTCTTATAATGTTTATGAGTTTATAAGATGATTAGACATCATTTTATAAATATTGGTGCTGAGCTCATTTCAACTGAACATAATTCACGTTATGCTTCCGGAAAAAATGTTTATGATCATGAAAGCTCTGAAATAAAGGGACAAAGAAAGATCGTAATGGATATCAGGATGCTAAAACTGCAGTCATAATCTATATATCGAGTTGGCCTCTGTACATCATTAGACTTTAAATTCCATGCAAAAGGGCACAGCCATTTAGATTGGCAGTAGGCCTACATTCAGAACGTTTAAGTCTTTAACTAGTATTACTAATTATGTAGTCGTTGACTGTCTCGATGTCTCTGATAAACGAAAAACATACCTCGACATATTATTACTACTATTACTATCTAAGCTACACCCCTAGTTGGAAAAACAGGATGCTATAACCCTAAGGGCTCCAACAAAGAGAAATAGCCCACTGAGGAGAGGAAATAGATAAACTACAAAAAAGTAATGAACCATTAATAAAAACATTTTAAGAAGTCACTACCTTAAAATAAATCTTTCATAACGAAATTATAAAAAAAATTTACGTCAACCTGTTCAAAAAAAACACATTCGCTGCATGCTTGAACTTTTGAAGTTCCACCAATTCAACTACCTGATTCGGAAGATCTTTCCACAACGTGGCCAAACTTGGAATAAAACTGCTAATATACTGTGAAATCTTGAGCTTCACGGTGGAGAATACATGACTATTAGAATTAACTGCATACCTAAAGATGACCTGTGAAATACTATTTGATATTGAATACTTTCACAGTGACACAGTGAAGAAATTGTAGTGCTAAGAACAGCACCTAGTGAGATGGTAGTAAAAAGAAAATACGCTACATACAAGTAACCAATATTTGTAATAATAATCATTATGATTAAAAAATATCTGCCATATCACTTAATTCTATCTAGAAACTGATATTATAGCAAAAAAAAAACGCTCTCTAAAAGTAAGGTGGTGTAGCAAAAATAAAGACATCTGCATAAACGGTATTCCATCCTGGCCAGCAAATAGACAAGCCTTGGCTGGTGAGTTTAAGATGTTTACTGGGGAGGTTACTGCAGTGTTTGCCCACCACGGTGGAGGTGTGAAGTTACCCTGCTGACGTTCTGATAAGTATCTTTACAAATGAAATTGGAACCGAAACCTGAAGCCTTTAACGTTTACTATACCAAACAAACATTTCGCATAGAAAAGCATACATCATTGGGTGGATGACACTAAAATTTGGAACATGGTTGCAATGTATAGGCCTACTATCGTTAAGCCTAGGGAACTCATTGTCTGTGTTGAAATATCAATGGTTTCTATTCCTGACAGTATCTTCAATAAAGGCAAGCATTCTTCATACAGTAGACTTTCTGTCTCACCCTAACTAATGGCTCAAAATAATTTTCAAGCCTCAATGTAGACAACAAAATTTCTTCAAGGTTTATTTTCTAAAAATAAGTTCCACTTGAAGTAATCACCCTCAAATGTCTTTAAAATAAATCAAATTTCTATTTAAAGGCAACTAGTCAAAATGACCACAGCATACCAATAAATTCAACCTTCTAGGCGGTCAGAATTATTCTCATCAGTATAAGCACCAGGGAACATTAACTACTGTGGATTTTATCTTACTTTCATTTAAAACTCGTTGTAGATTTACAATAAACACATTGTTCACTCCCAGAGAAAATGAAGTACTCTTCTCAAAGCATTGGAGAAGTTTGATTGAAATCAATCATATAAATTAACTGTAAACCAGTGTGAAATACTTTGTGAAAAACCGATATGTAAAATTCCTTTGCAGTTCTCATACAGTGCTGTGGTAGAAAAAAAAAGGTGACAGACAACAATAATTTCATTGCAGCCTCCTTAATAGGTTCAGAAAGGGGAAGGGTTCCAAGCAATTAAGCTATTGTCGTAAGAGGATGCATTATAAAAATTCCAATTTCAAACTATCTAAGAAATATTTGTCAATGTTACTAGTGTTAAATGAAGCAAAATGACCTATGTAGTGATTGTCAATAATTAACTGAAGACAAAAATGATCAAAATACTAAAAATATTTTAATGTCTTGACATATAACAGCTAATCGGAGGAACAAAGCCTATGGATGGGAATGTGCCAAAGGTTATCAAGCAATGATCAAGTTCCCTGGCAACCTTCCATTGTAATTCACTGCCCCTATCAATTCTGTAAGGCAAAGTCCATGCCCTCTGGCAATCTCCCTCGTTCCTTATTGCCCCTATCAGTTCTGTCGGGTAATGTCCTTGCACTCTAGCCATCTCCATCCTTCCTCACTCCCACTACCAATTGTGCTAGGCCGAACTCATGCCCTCTGGCAATCTCCATTGATCCTCACTACCACTTACAATTGTGTAAGGCTGGGCTCATGCCCTCTGGCAATCACCACTGTTCATCACTGTCCCTATCAATCATATCTGGCAATGTCCATGCCTTTTGGCAGTGGACACCATTCCTCGCAGCCACTACCTATATAGTCAGGCAGTGTTCATGCTCTCTGGTAATCTACATGGTTCCTCACTTCCACTACCTATTGTGCCAGGCAGTGCTCATACCCTCTGGTAATCTCCATTGTTCTCACGCCCACTACCACTTGTGTCAGACTGTGCTTATGCCCTATGAGGATCTCAATTTTTTCATCAATGCCACTACCAAATGCGTCAAGCAGAGCTCATTACCTCTGGCAATTTCCATTGTTCCTTACTCCCACTACAAATTATGTCAGGCTGTTCTTATGCAATAGTGTCAGGCTGTGGTTATGCCCTATGCAAATATCCATCGTTCCTCACTGCCACAATTGCATTAGGCAATGCTCATGCCATCTGGCAATTTAAATTGTTCCTCACTCCCCCTACCAGTTGTGTCAGCCAGTGTTCATGCAGTTTGGCAATCTCTATCGTTCCTCACTCCCGCTACCTACTGTGCCAGGCTGTGCACATGCCCTCTGACAATCTCCATTGTTCCTCACTCTCACTACCAATTGTGTCAAGCAATGCATATGCCCTCTGGCAATCTCTACTGTTCCTCATTCCCACTACCAATTGTGTCAGGCTGTGCTTATGTCCTCTAGGAATCTCCATTTTTCCTCACTGCCGCTACCAAATACATGAGGCAGTGCCCATGCTCTTTGGCAATTTCCATTGTTCTTCACTCCCACTAGCATTTGTGTCAGGCTGTGCTTATGTCTTCTAGGAATCTCCATTTTTCCTCACTTCCGCTACCAAATACATCAGGCAGTGCTCATGCTCTTTGGCAATTTCCATGGTTCTTCACTCCCACTAGCAATTGTGTCAAGCTGTGGACATGGCCTCCGGCAATCTCTATCAATCCTTACTCTCGCTACCAATTTTTTCAAGCAGTGCTTATACCTTCAAGCAATTTTCATTGCTTCTCACTCCCCCTACCAATTGTGTTAGGCAGTGCTGATACCCTCTGGCAATCTCCATCGTTCCTAACTCCCACAACCAATTGTGTCAGGTTGTGCTCATGCTCTCTGGTAATATGTACTGTTCCTCACTCCCACAACCAATTGTGTCAGGCAATGCTCATGCACTCTGGCAATCTCCATTGTTCCTCACTGCCACTACCAATCGTGTCAGGCAGTGCACATGCCATCTGGCAATCTCCATCATTCCTCACTCCCATTACCAATAGTGTCAGGCAGTGCCTATGTTCTCTGGCAATCTCCATTATTCTTAACTCCCACTACCAACTGAGTCAGAAAGTGCTCATGCACTGTACCAATATCCATTGTTATTTACTTCTACTACCAATTGTGTCTACCAGTCCTCATGCAATCTTGTAATCTCTAATGTTCCTTACTGCCACTACCAATTGTGTGAGAGTGCAAATGGCCACTGGCAATCTCCATTGTTCCTCACTTCCACTACCAACTCTGTCAGGCAGTGCCAATGTCCTCTTTCAACCTCCATTCCTCCTAGCTGTCTCTATTAATTCTGTCATGCAATGTCAATGATCTCCGGCAAACTCCATTTTTCCTCATTTTCATTACCAATTCTGTCAGGCAGTAGTCAAGTCCTCTGGCAATCTCCACCATTCTTCACTGCCCTATCAATTCCGTCAGGCAATGTCTGTGCCCTCTGTTAATCTCCATCATACCTCATTGCCACTACCAATTCAGTGAGGCAGTATTCGGGCCCTCGGGTAATCTTAATCATTCCTTATTGGCACTTACAATTTAGATCCAATGATATAGATAAATAGAGAAAATAGGGTACAGCAGTATTAAAAATATTACTTTTCAACAATATCTGGCTAACCTTTACACCACATTGGGAAAAATAATAAGTGCACTGGGTTTAACAAAGTCAAACTTACAGGGATTAACTAGAGGGGTTAATAGGCCTGGTCTTTGTTTGTGCTTCAGGAATTTATAGGATGAAGGTGCTAGTTAAGCTTCAAACCCTTTTCTTACATATAACATAAAGGGATGCATGAAGACAAACTAGCCGAAGCATGTGAATAAGAGGCAAAATTTGGAGACCTGTCGCGCCAAGTCACCAAGTTAATAGTAGTAGGAGGTAAGGATTTTCAGAGAAACTGATGAATTGTTCATGCAGTAAATACCTCAACAAGCGAACTGAAAATTTTGGCAGCAGAGAGATCATTATTCCTAGGTGATTTACTATTAAGCAAATTCTTTATAGAGCATTAGTTAGCCGACTGGCATGATTATTAAAATGGTAACTTGTCATCATTAAACTTGCCTCCTTTATTTTGGAATCCTCAACTTTTGCAAATCAGGATAGGGGCAAAAGTATCTCCTCATATCCTTGCAATAGAATCATCACTGCCTTCTTTCCCTATTCTTTATAATAAATGGTTTATCCAGAAATTTGATATCTTATGTTCTTCCCGAGGCATGTGCAATCGTAAGTGTGATTTCTTTATTCTTAATCTAACCAGCAGTGCCTCACAGCAGGCTTTCACTAGACTAATGACTATATCACTAGTAATGGAATGGGACTACCTCTTGGGCGACCATTTTGCCAGCACAGTAAAATAATTTCTTGAAAATGTGAAAGTCTGTCTTTTAACAGACCCCTGCATATAGTATACACCACTACAAGAGCAGCCATAATAATATCAAAATGCATCTCAATTTAAATCCAGCAATGCTGCTGCAATATCAAAACATAAAAAACTTAAGACCTCTCAAGTAGTAGTCACTCCTTAAGTTGTGAAGTAGAGGATTTACAAGCTGATCAACTGACCTTAGGCAGCTTACAGATATTATATCTTGAAGGGCATGGACTTTGAATGATTCTTAAAGTAAAAATATAATGGCACACAGTTGTTTAGTTTTGGGGGTTCAGAGCAGAGAGGTACAAACTACTGAATGTAACACCGTCATTGGAATGTAATCTAGGATGTTCTAAGGTAGTTATAGTATAATGCATTTGCTCAGCGATGGAATCAGTTTCAAGTCTCATTTTGTAATTGTACAAGTTAATGGGAGAAAGATTACAGTAACATTACTCATTTGATGAGTTATTTCTATAAAAATGCTCGAGTTTATTAAGAACTGCTTCAGGAATGACTATGCAAAAATGTCCTTGAATTTAAAAGCACACAGCAAAAGAAAAATGGAATAATGCTTTTAATTTACCCATGATTATGCACTATTAATTATCAGGATCTTATTAGATATGGACACTAGAAGAAGGGATAACCTGTCATTTCAATTAAAATCACTTTCACGATGTTGTCAAGTGACAAGTGCCACAAATAGGATAGGCACCATATGGGTGCCTTGCTGCAATGAGCTCCATAACTGTCATTAGTGAATTTGAAAGATCTTTCTAAGAATATCTCACTTTCCTCTCTTGCGTCACTTGGATTCATTTGCCCAAAACACTCAAAACAGTAGAGGACTCCCCCAAAGACTCTACCACACAGCCATCTCTGTCCCTGAAGGACAAAAGTGACATCCCAGCCTGAACATGCACTTGTCGGACTGAGGAGCAAAGGCTGATATCCAGACCCGCAATTTTAATTCATGAAGAAGATATTCCAAGAGCCTCTCAAACCCTACCACAACTAACCCCCCCCCCCCAAAAAAAAAAAAAAAAAAAAAAAAAAACAGTGAAAAGCATAAAGTTATTTTCACTTTCAACTTTTCGAAGAAATTACCGCCGCTCGTTTCTAGAGTGAACCTGCATATATTCTTTTTTGATATTTTAATTAAAACTTTTGCGGCGATGGTTGGAGAAGGGGGAGGCTGAGGAAGCCATCTGCTAATTACACGCCCCAGAGGAGGAAGCGAGGGGAGATGGGGAAGGGAGGGGAAAGCGGACGGTGACAGGGAAGCCACCGTTCACCCCTCCCCACAAACACCACCCAGCTTCGGCAGACACCGCTAAAAGCCTCCTTTCCCAACCCTCTCATAACCACCGTTCATTCACACACACACATACATACATACATGCACACACTCACGCGCGTGCACGCTTACTCTCATCCACCCATCCCATCCATAATCCTCGAACCTCCTGCTACCCATTCCCCCAACTCATCCTAACTCTCCTTTCGACAGCACCTCCAGTCTTCCCTCATCGCCAGACACCCAAAAATCACCACTTTGCTTTCCTACTTTCTTCTTTTATTCTTTTTTACTTTTTTCTCTATTTTTTTATTGTAACGTGAATTTAATTGAGGAATATTATTTTATTTTCGTGTTTATGTCATACGATCCTGTTGAAGAGGTGACACAGGTGTTGTAGGAATCTTCATAAAAAAATATTTAAGAATTATGATAATGCATTTAGTCATGAAAAAAATCAAACCAGAGGAAAGTATTCTTTCCTCTACTGATAGATCTACATACAGATTATATATATATATATATATATATATATATATATATATATATATATATATATATACATACATACATATATGTGTATACATATGCATATATATATATATGTATATATATAATGTATGTATGTATATATATGCATATATATCATATATGTTTATGTGTATATATATATATATATAATATGATATATATATATATATATATATATATATATATATATATATATATATATATATATATACATATACATATATGATATATATGCATATATATACATACATACATTATATATATAAATATATATATATATACATATATATATATAATGTATGTATGTATATATATGCATATATAAATACATATATGTATATGTATATATAAATATATATATATATATATATACATATATATATATATATATTTATATATACATATACATATATGCATATATATGCATATATATACATACATCCATTATATATATATATATATATATATATATATATATATATAAATGAATCACAAATAAATCATAAATAATTCTCCACGGTTTTTTGAGAATGAAAAAGACTTTACATTTTCATAAACCGTAAAAATTATTAACAAAAATTTAACTAAACTATAAAATACTACAGTAAAAATTACATGGTTAAACAATATCCTAAAATAGAAAAATGAATAAATCCAAAAAGCGAAAGTTGCATAGAAGAAATAATTACTGAATGTTAAGAGATCCTCCAGGTGTGAAGTCACAGAAAACATAGAATAAATCTATTAGTTACAGAGAACATAGAATAAATCTATTAGTCATAGAAAACATGGAATAAATCTATTAGTGACAGAAAACATGGAATAAATTTATTAGTTACAGACAACATAAAATAAATCTATTAGTCATAGAAAACATGGAAGAAATCTATTAGTGACAGAAAACATGGAATAAATTTATTAGTGACAGAAAACATAGAATAAATCTATTAATCATAGAAAACATGGAATAAATTTATTAGTCACAGAAAACATGGAATAAATCTATTACTCACAGAAAACAGAATAAATTTATTATTCACAGAAAACAGAATAAATCTATTAGTCACAGAAAACAGAATAAATCTATTAATCACAGAAAACATGAAATAAATTTATTAGGCACAGAAAACATGAAATAAATTTATTAGGCACAGAAAACATGAAATAAATTTATTAGTCACAGAAAACTTAAAATAAACTTACGTCACAGAAAACATAAAATAAATTTATTCAAGGATATATTAATGAGATTTGGTCATATGGCCAAGCGATGGGAGTCTGAGAAGCCATTCAGTGCCATGATTGGACAGCAAGAACGAAGGAAAAATAAAGCAGGTAAAACCTACAATAAAATGTAACGGATGAACTACGATCTTAAAAGTACAGCAGGTAAAGTAAAAGGGAATTACAGGAATTATTAAGGTTTTAGAAGTCAACTTGAAGCTTATTCAGTTATTTTAAAAGAATATGGATTATATTTTAAGGTAGAATAAATGCCCTAAAAAATACAGAATTGCGTATTTTACCGAAAGGACGATGATCAAGGAGAGATCTGAACATTTCGGTGATAATCTAGAAACTAAAGCAAGTAAAAAAAGGGGAAATCATCGACGGAAAGTAAAAATTGTAGGCCTCAGCGAAGAAAAAAAAAAAAAAAAAAAAAAAAAAAAAAAAAAGTGGCTGAATCATCCAAAAAGGAAATAGAATATGAATTATTTTTAAGGTAGAATAAATGGCCTGAAACAATACAGAATTGTGTTTTTACTGAAAGGACGATGATCAAGGAGAAATCTCAACACTTCGGTGATAAACTAGAAAATGAAGCAAGTAATAAAAGGGAAAATCATCGACGGAAAGTAAAAATTGTAGGCCTCAGCAAAAAAAAAAAAAAAAAAAAAAAA
>NC_090742.1:75496611-75501611 GCF_036898095.1 Palaemon carinicauda | reverse complement strand
TATTGACAGCTATTTCAGAGCAATATATAGAAACCCTCTGTAATTTTCATTACTCCATTTCTTTTGTTGATATTTCCATTTTCATCATTTAAAGCAGATATCTCTTGGCGCCAAATTCATAGTCTTCTTTTCATAAACTTGATGTTTTTTTTTCCTTCTTTAGTGTTTACTTAATTTTGGTCTGATCATGTTTACGAATGTCTAGGATTTATAGTTTGTTTATAGATTTGGATAGTTCTGTTAACTCTATTCCATATCTTGGATTTTACCCTGATTTTTAATAGTTTCTTTATTAGGTATTATATGTTTTCTGATAGTTTTCCTAGATTTTCTTTAGGAACTTTTCCACCTCTCATTTGTACTGAGATAGGTACACACATGTATGTATGTGTAAATATATATATATATATATATATATATATATATATATATATATATATATATATATATATATCTATATATATATATCTATATATATATCTATATATATATACATATATATATATATATATATATATATATATATATATATATATACATATCTACACACATCTATCTATCTATCTATCTATATATATATATATATATATATATATATATATATATATATATATATATATATATATATATATAAGCCAGTGTATGTAGGTACATGAAAAGACACATTTCACATGTACCAGTATTGTCATGATTATTATTATTGTATGTATCATTTACTGCATTATCATGATTACCATTATTGAACGTACTATTAACTGTATTATGTACTTTCAACCATTATTTCAGATGTTGCATATCATTAGATAAATCCTGTAATGTTATTGATATGATATGGCAACATTAAGTCAGCATTGGCAACACTTATCTGTTGTGTTGCCATGATGCAGTCTGTTCGTCTTTGTCCCCTTAGCTGATAAGTTATCTTTCCTCGTGTCCCACGTATCTTGTGTATTTACTCTAATAGACATTGAGAACCTACTTTTTAAGTTGTATCCTTGCCCCACCAATTAAGGTTAAGGAAGTTATCAACACGTACATGGCGCAGTGAACTTACAGTGTCGTATTATGAGAACTTTTTTAAGACGTGGACAACGGGAACCAGCCGACGCCATTACTGGACTCTCAGTTCAAATGTGAATTCGTTGTAATTCGATTTACTCATACTTCATGTGCAGTGTAGTGATGCAAGTTAACAGTGAAGTGTTGTGCAGTGCATTGTGCTTTTATAGTGCTCTCTTTTTTACGTCCCAGTGTTTTTGCTGTGCTATTTCAAGAAGCAAGCAAATAGACTGTTGGGACTCAGTCGGAGCATGCGTGACCACACCCAGACTCATTCATCGTCACGGGGTGACTGCCTGAGGCAGAGTTGCTGCTCCCCTCAAACCACAGAGTCGCTGGCGGACGTATTCATGCACATGCGCACACACTTGCTTGCCTTAAACTTTTCTTATTATTAGTGTTTTAAAACAGTTCGTGTTGTTTTTTATAACTTTTTTGGAACTGTATTTTTACCCACTGCACATCGAAAGTTATAATGGCCTCGAATGATATACTTGCTGAACAATTAGAAGAGCCCACAGAAGAGGGACCATTCAGCGATGTGGGTGCCCACAGCGTCGATGCCGCCCACGCCCACAGTGTTGGGGGAGTGTTGGAGAGCGCTGCCTCTCCCACCCCACCACTCCTGAGTCCCCACTACTACCCCCCGTCTGCCTCTCAAGCTACCGGGACTGATTTCCTCGCTTTAATTCGTTTTTTAGAGGAATCTCGCTTGTATGAGGATGAAAGAAGAAGAAGGGAAGACGAAGCAAGAAGACAAGAAAGACAACGTGAAGAAGAAAGAAGAAGGGAACAAGAAGCAATTCGCCTAAGAGAGGATGATCTTAGAAGAGAAGAAGAAAATGCAAGATTTACAGCTCTCATTCAAACTCTTGCCCCGATCATCCATTCTCATCCAGGCAACCATACACCTGGCACAGAGGTGAATTCTAACTCCAATCAACCCGCTCTTCCACCTCCACAGAAGGCAACAGCCCAAACGCCACCCCCACTGAAGGCAGATGCAACATTCCAAATGTTCAGGGAATGGAGACGCCGGTGGGATGACTATGCTGTTATGGTGGATCTTTCTAAGCTTCCACGTGAAAAACAAATGATCCAGATGAGGATGTGTTTAACCCTTGAAACACAGCGTGTTTTAGAACACACACTGCAGATTTCTCCCTCTACAGATAAGTCTGTAGACGAAGTCCTGGATGCTCTACAGTTGCACATTAAGGAACTAAGGAATGAAGTCCTTCGCCGAAGAGAGTTGCTTAGCTGTAAGCAAATGGAAGGAGAATCTTTTGCTGATTTCTACGTGAGACTTCGACGCATCGCAGAAGAAGTTGATTTGTGCCCAGGTAATGCCGCTGCATGTGAAGAGACCCAACTGAAAATGATTATCTTGATGGGTATTCGAGATGCAGAGTTGGTTCAGAAGTTGATTGCCTTGGACGCCAGCTCTCCTCTTCAAGATTTCGTCACAACCTGTCGATCATATGAGGCAGCTAAAACTGCAACTTCTGCCATACGTGGCCCACCCAGCCAGTTGTGTGCCGTTTCAGCCTACAGGAGAAGCAAGAAATCAAGCGGGAAGCCTCCACCTTCGCCGAAGTCCTCTAAGCCTGCCGTTTTCTGCCAGTATTGTGCCCGTCAGCACGAACCTGATAAATGCCCTGCTGCCAACAGTACCTGCAAAAACTGTGACCGTGTTGGCCATTGGTCCAGGACGTTGAAGTGTCCTGCCAGCAAAGTCCAGTGCCGTCATTGTCACCGTATTGGACACTTCGACAAATGCTGCATGGATAACAAGAAAAATGGTCATCGAGACAGATCTTCAAGCAACAGTGGTGCCTCTGCAGTCTCCAACAAACAACAAGATTCACGGACCAGCTGTCGTCGCTTAGGATCACCTTCCACCATCTCCAAGACGCCCAAACCTATCTGTGTCCTCTTGTCATCTGGCGATGTTAACTCTCGCATCAAGATGCTACCTGACACAGGTGCCGACGTCACCGTTATCGGACAGCAACACCTAGACACCATGGGTATCTCCAAGAGCTGCTTGCAACCACCTCCGCTGAATGTGACGTTCACAGCGGATGGATCTCCGATGTCACCTGCTCTGGGTATATTACAAGCTACCCTTACCTTAGGCAAGCGATCATGTCTTGCCAGGATTCAAGTTCACGAAAATGTGGAAGTTCCACTCTTATCCTATGGCCATTGTCAAGAACTATCCATAATATCTCCCGACTTCCCCAAACCCATTTTAGAAGTCAAGCATGTCAATAGATGCAAGGAGCTGCCCATCTCAGCAACTACATCCCCTTCAGCAGCCAAGGAATACTTTCTTCGGGAATTTAAAGATGTGTTGGTCTCGAAAGAAGATTTGAAGACAGCTCCTCTCAAGCCTATGGCTGGTCCTCCCATGAGAATCTACCTAAAGGAGGGTGCAGTGCCTTTCGCCATCCACACCCCAAGACAGATTCCATTTGCTTTCAAGGACCAAGTCAAAGAAGAGCTTGATTCTATGGTGACCCAAGGGATAATTAAACCAGCTGGTGATGACCCTTCAGTTTGGTGCCACCCTCTTGTCGTCGTCCCCAAGAATGGAACAGGTGTACGTATCACCGTCGATCTAACAAAGCTGAACAGCCAAGTTTCTCGTCCAGCCCGCCCTTCACCCACACCCAACACGGCTATTCGTAGTGTGGACCGGAAGTCTCGTTTCTTCACCACAGCTGATGCTCTTTACGGGTACTGGCAGATGGAACTGGCTGAAGAGGATCGTCACTTAACCACCTTTATTACGCCATATGGTCGGTTCATACATTGCAGAGGACCGATGGGCTTCGCAGCTACTGGAGATGCCTTCTGCCTGCGAGGTGATATGGCCCTTCAAGGTGTCCAAAACTGTGTTAAGGTGATAGACGACCTCCTTCTCTACGACGAAGACTACGTTACCCACCTTCATCGTATCCACGAAGTGCTCACCAGGTGCCGGAAGTTTGGGATCACACTCAACAAGGACAAATTTGTGGTCGCTGCCCCCTCTGTGAACTTCTGCGGATACACGCTCTCAGGAGACGGCATCTCAGCTGACCACCAGAAAGTCAGTGCGATCAAGGATTTTCCGACCCCTGCTAACCTGACGGACCTCAGATCGTTTATGGGATTGGTCAACCAGTTAGCAGAGTTTACGCCTGACATCTCCGTTGCAGCCCAACCTTTACGCCCCCTGATGAGTCCCAAGAGAACATTTGTCTGGACTTCTGACCATGATGAGGCCTTTCAACGCGTCAAGTTAGCCCTCACCAGTCCACCAGTTCTCGCCCTCTTTGACCCAGACCTACCCGTCGTTCTTCAGACGGACGCTTCACGCCTCAATGGCATTGGATATGCTCTCCTGCAGGACCATGGTAATGGACACCTGCGTCTAGTTCAGTGTGGTTCTCGTTTTCTCGCCGATGCAGAAACACGTTATGCTACCATTGAGCTCGAGATGCTAGCCGTTGTCTGGGCAATGTCAAAGTGTAGGCTATACCTAGCTGGCCTACAGCACTTTACTCTGATGACGGATCACCGACCCCTCATCCCTATTCTGAACAGTTATACACTGGATGCCATCGAGAACTCTCGTCTCCAGCACCTCAAGGAGAAGATCTCGCCCTACATCTTTACAGCTGTGTGGCGTGCTGGGAAATTGCTCTGTGTTCCAGACGCATTGTCTCGAGCCCCAGTCAGCCACCCCACACAGGAGGACGAAATCTCAGGTGCTTCTTCTGCTGCTCATCTTCGGACTGTTATAGCCATGAACACCGTTACTCTCTCAGACGAGTCTTCAGCTCAGGATGCCGACCGAATACTTCAGGATCTTCGTGACGCAGCGAGAACAGATCCTTCGTATACGCGTCTACTCAATTGTGTCACATCAGGATTCCCTCGCAACAGATATG
>NC_090742.1:75476611-75486611 GCF_036898095.1 Palaemon carinicauda | reverse complement strand
TTCTGGACGGAAAACTTCCAGGTATGACGTGAGGACGTGGGTGTAGGCATGGTTGGAGGGGACAGGTTAAAGAGGTGTCGACAAGTACGAGTCTGCGGTGACCAATCGTCGATGGGCGACATCGACCAGAAGGTGGAAATGAGAGAGGAAATCCGCACCGAGAATTGGCAATGTGACCTCAGCAACGAGAAACTTCCAATTAAATTTGCTGTTTCCAAATGATAATGTGGGTATTGCAGATCCATTGGCAAATACCAGGCGGATGTCAGCAGACTTAGACAGACTACGTCGTATCCTGAGGAGTTCCCTTGGCAAAAGAGAACGACAAGCACCCGTGTCTACCAAAAATCACATGTCCGTTCCTGCACCATGTAAAAAGAAAAGATTAGAAACACGAAAAGCCACCTCCATGAGTGATGGCCTACTTACTCGTTTTTTGGCCACTGACAATCCTTGGCATATTGCTTTGCGGACAATGGGCGGCAGTAAGTGGTTGTAGAAGTCACTGGTTGGGGCGCGAATGAGTGGTGGGTGATGGGTGGCTTTGTCGCCGCTCCAGCATGTCACAAGGTAGGCATATGTGTCCTACAGCAATCACGTCAGCTTCGGTTGACGTTGAATAGGTATCCTCTTAATCAGGAGTGGAGGCGTTGATGGAGGTCTTGAAGGTCGTGAAGTGGCTGTCCATAAGGTCGTTGGCTTTGGTCATCAAGTCCTTTATGGGTAAACTATTGACATCAGGTATGGCAGCTTATACAGGCTCTGGTAAACGGCGCACCCAAAGGGCACAAAGTAGGTTCATCTCATGAGGAGAGCCGTCTGCGACAGGTTGCAGGCGAGCGATACTGGTCATTTCCCCGAGGGCGAGCAAAGCCCTTTGGTCCCCCCAATGGTTGTTGAGAGAGCTGAAAAAGCTTTGCTATACGGGCGGTTGGCGACGGCGAGTACTGCTTCAGAAGGTATGTTTTGAGGGCGTCATACGCTTTTGGGGTGTCTCCTTGTTAACAAAGCTAGTCAGACATTTCCGAGAAGGTGTCCTCGGGTATTGCTGCGAGAACATAATCTGCTTTGTGGTTGAGTGAGTCATGCCTTTGATGCGGAACTGGACTTCTGCACGCTGAAACCAAGCAAATGCCTCTCCGCTGGCGAACGATGAAAGTTTGAATGGGGCGGCACCAAATTCCGTGGATTCCGCCACAGTAACATTGAAGGGGGGAAGGCGGGAGGAGCAAGTCGCACTCTGGGGTCACCACAGTGACGGGCCAAGAGTAGGTTTTGAGTCATAGCGAGATGAATGCAACTGGGCAGCTTTATGATGACACATCTTATATATATACACACTAGGTCCTGGTAAGAAGGTCACAAAATACCAACATGCTATTTCTTGTCCAACCAGCAACCGGTTCTGTTTCCAGTTAACAATAAAGTAGGCAGACAGGTTAAAACAAGTAGTTGTCAGTGAGATTGGAGAGTGAAGATACAAAGGATAATATATACAATAAATAGAAATGTCGTTACTATGTACGCTCGTGAGACACATGGGTAGTACAATTGTTTCCAATTCTTGCCCTGTGTCCTAGACAACACCAGTGTCGTATAGTGTATTGCAATACTAGGACTACTGTACATGGTAATGTTAGATATCGCAGGTGCCTCCAAACGGTAGGATATTCAATTATGTGCTAAAAATTAGGTTTAAAGGCTTAATGGGTTTAAAGGCAAGGGACAGTGACATTGCCCTATCAAGCAGGACAATACCCTAGAGACTGACCATATATACATATGATCAGAACCCAAACGCCCTCCCTAACCAAACTAGGACCAAGGAGAGCCTGGCAATGGCTACTGATGACTCAGCAAATAAACCTATAGGCTCCCCCAAACCCCAATCATCAGGTTGCAGCGACCAAAGGATCTATCGAGTTTGAGCGGGACCTGAGCCCCAGTCAGGTATGATATCACATAGGTCACCACAATCCCTCAAAAGAGGCCCTTGACAGAGCTGCTTATTCCAGTGTTTAGGAAACGAATAATTTTGAAACGATGATATTCTTAAGAAAAGGAGGAAGTCAGTATATAGTATATTAGGGGTGAGTATTATGCTTCTGATGTCCTTCTGTCATGAGATTCAGGTAATCTAACGAAATTCAAATTTGCATGATTCAATCTTCATAGATGTTCTTCTTACCACCATCGCCAGGATACAAGATGATGATAAAAAAGCCTCTTTTGCGTTTGGGGATTTCAATCCTCATCATATGGAGAGGCTTCTGAATCAGGATGTGAGTGAATCAAAAGTGACGGTACTAACAAGTCTAGTAATGGTTATTATAATATATAAATATATATATATATATATATACATACATATATATATATATACATACATACATATATATATACATACATACATATATATATACATACATACATATATATATACATACATACATATATATATATACATACATATATATATACATATATATATATATATATATATATATACATACATACATACATACATACATACATATATATACACACATACATATATATATACACATACACATATATATACACATACACATATATATACACATACACATATATATACATATATATATATATATATATATATATATATATATATATATATACATATATATATATATATATATATATATATATATATATATATATATATATATATATATATATATATATATGCGTAAAAATCACAGGAAAACGTGATGCTCAGATGCAGAAGAACCACAGGGAAAATGAAAATACAGAATATACACTTGAGTCCTGACTAGTTTCGTGATACTTCCTCAGAGGACTGATTTATTGAGAGAGGTTTCTTACATTTTATACGGAAAGCAAAAGTACGAACATACATATAGAGATTTAGAGAACAATGACACTCCCTTACCCGCTACCTGGGCGTAGGAGGAGTCCGAAAGCTCGTTAGACACCTGCTAAAAAGGGTCATTTCTAGTGGCGGGTATATTCTTGTTTTCTTCTTATTTTACTTTCATTACAGTTATTTATATGTCAATGCACAAAATTACAAATATATATACATATATATACATACATATACATATACATATATACACACACATACACATATACATACATATACATATATATATATATATATATATATATATATATATATATATATATACATATATACATATATACATACATATATATACACATATACATATACATACATACACACACATACATATACATATACATACACATACACATATACATATATATACATACATACAGATACAAATACATATACATATACATAAATACTTACACATACACATACATATACATACACATACACATATACATACATATACACACACATATATACATGTATACATATATACACATACATACCTATGCATATATACATTTATATGTATACAACATTAGTATCATAAACATATAATCATGTATATATCAATACTTATATCTAGCATAACACTATATAGTGCCAATATACTTATGCATAATATATAAAATAATTGTTTCTTTTAATGAATGGTAGCTTAGGTCTAAATATTAATTTCACACCGACGTTAATTATTCACAATACATTCAATTCTACATTAAGTGGTTAATGTTTTTTTATATAGTTTACAAATCTCTTTACATATAAAGGCGTCGAGTTTATACATTCCATGACCAATATTCAAGTTGTTTTCAAAGGTTTCTTTTATGAAACTGGACTCTATGATGTTTCTTTCTACTAAGTTATTTGAATGAACCAATTTCTTTGCACCTGACCAATTAATAGGGTGATTTTTATCTCTAACGTGGGCAAAGAGTGCATTATTATCTTGAGCATACCTGACACTTTTCTTATGTTGTTCAATTCTCTTTTCTAAGGCTTTACCAGTTTGACCAATATAGTATTTTTCACAAGCATTGCATGGAATACGATATACACATCCCTTGGTAATGTCAGGAGAATTCTTTATTAAGGCTGTTTTTATTGTATTTTTACTCTTAAATGCTACATTTACATTGAAGTTTTTTAACAGTTGGGGAATTTCTTTAAATGAATCACAATAAGGTAGTACAAGTAAATTTTGTGTGTTATAGTTTTTTCTGTTATCATTACCGAAAAAAGTCTTTTTTGCTGTTCTTAGGGCATCATCTAATACAATTTCAGGATACTTTAGTTTTTTACCTATTGCTCTAATACCATTTATTTCGTCATCAATATATTCAGGGCTGCAGACTCGGAATGCTCTTAAAAACATAGAAGTAAATACAGATTTCTTAACTTTGTTGCCTTGGTTTGAGTAATAATGGACATATGCCGAGATATTCGTTGGCTTTCTGTATACACTGAACTTGAGATTATTATTACATCTATGTATGCGACAATCCAAAAAAGGTAGGGTACAATTATTCTCCAGCTCCATAGTGAAATTTATTGATGGTACCAAACTATTCAATCTAAGAAGAAAGTTATCTAAATTTTCATTTCCTGGCCACACACATATTATGTCGTCAATATATCGAAACCATTTTACATTATTAGGTATGATGTTATTTACGATTCTGCTTTCAAAAAATTCCATGTATAGGTTGCTCAATACTGGGGATAAAGGGTTTCCCATAGCCATACCAAAAGTTTGTGCATAAAATCTCCCATTGAATTCAAATTTACAATCTTTTATACATAATTTAATTAATTCTATTAAAGTTTGTATGGAGAATGGTAGATTCAATTGTCTATTATCTAATGTTTCAGATAAAAATTCCAACATGTCACCAATAGGTACTTTTGTGAATAGTGAGACTACATCAAAACTGACAAGCCTACAGGTACTGTTGATCTGTACTTCATTCAGTTTATTAATCAAGTCTACATTATTTTTTATATTTGAATATGAGATGGTGCCAACTAAAGGATTGAGGATATTCACGAGGTACTTAGATAATTTATATGCTGCTGAACCTACAGAGCTAATTATTGGCCTAGCTGGATAATTTGGCTTATGAGTTTTAATAGTTCCATACATATATGGCAATGTTGGTGATATTGTACAAACCTTTTTTATCAGATCTTCATTCCCTTTTAATAACTCTTTCACTTTTTTGTTGTAACTACTATTCACACACTCAATTGGATTTTTTCTTAATTCCATGTATGTGTTTTCATCACTCAAGAGGTTTTCCATTTTTTCTATATAATCATTTTTATTCAAGATTACCAGTGCTCCAGATTTATCGGCTTTTGTCAACTTAATATTTCTATCTTGCTTCAATTCGGCAATTGCTCTCTTGAATCTTTTTGGGCAATTTGGAACCACTGGTTTTTTCATATTGCTGTATATAATACCCTTAATCATATTTACTTCTTCTACAGAAATATCACTGAATTTCTCCAGGTTACACACTCCATTTGTAATTTCTACACTATTCACTGCACTTGATGACATCGAGAAATTTAAACCGTATCCCAAGGCACACTTCACATTTTTATCTAGAATTTTATTTGACAAATTAACCACACATTCTGGATTAACGTTTGTAGTCCACGGGCTACTTTCTATCAGTGCATTGAGTTTCGTGTCATGCTTTTGTTTGAGTTTTCTATACACTTTTTCGTTCATTTCTCCATAGCAGAAACCTCGAAGTGAGTCTTAGAGCAATAGGTAAAAAACTAAAGTATCCTGAAATTGTATTAGATGATGCCCTAAGAACAGCAAAAAAGACTTTTTTCGGTAATGATAACAGAAAAAACTATAACACACAAAATTTACTTGTACTACCTTATTGTGATTCATTTAAAGAAATTCCCCAACTGTTAAAAAGCTTCAATGTAAATGTAGCATTTAAGAGTAAAAATACAATAAAAACAGCCTTAATAAAGAATTCTCCTGACATTACCAAGGGATGTGTATATCGTATTCCATGCAATGCTTGTGAAAAATACTATATTGGTCAAACTGGTAAAGCCTTAGAAAAGAGAATTGAACAACATAAGAAAAGTGTCAGGTATGCTCAAGATAATAATGCACTCTTTGCCCACGTTAGAGATAAAAATCACCCTATTAATTGGTCAGGTGCAAAGAAATTGGTTCATTCAAATAACTTAGTAGAAAGAAACATCATAGAGTCCAGTTTCATAAAAGAAACCTTTGAAAACAACTTGAATATTGGTCATGGAATGTATAAACTCGACGCCTTTATATGTAAAGAGATTTGTAAACTATATAAAAAAACATTAACCACTTAATGTAGAATTGAATGTATTGTGAATAATTAACGTCGGTGTGAAATTAATATTTAGACCTAAGCTACCATTCATTAAAAGAAACAATTATTTTATATATTATGCATAAGTATATTGGCACTATATAGTGTTATGCTAGATATAAGTATTGATATATACATGATTATATGTTTATGATACTAATGTTGTATACATATAAATGTATATATGCATAGGTATGTATGTGTATATATGTATACATGTATATATGTGTGTGTATATGTATGTATATGTGTATGTGTATGTATATGTATGTGTATGTGTAAGTATTTATGTATATGTATATGTATTTGTATCTGTATGTATGTATATATATGTATATGTGTATGTGTATGTATATGTATATGTATGTGTGTGTATGTATGTATATGTATATGTGTATATATATGTATGTATATATGTATATGTATATGTGTATATATATGTATGTATATATGTATATATGTATATATATATATATATATATATATATATATATGTATATATATATATATATGTATATGTATGTATATGTGTATGTGTGTGTAATAATAATAATAATAATAATAATAATAATAATAATAATAATAATAATAATGTTTATTGGACAAAAAATATTTACATTCAAAGATTTACAAAAAGAAAAAAAGATTCAGTCCAAGCCCATGTGGAGCAGAGCTCTTCGGGCAATAATACAACAAAATAATATCATCAATTAAGTAAAAATAAAAAATAAAGTAAATATGGATATAGATATACAAAATGTACGCATACATATACATAATCATATGTATACAAATAGATACATATAAATGAGAATCTTAGCCTAAAAACAAATGGAAATGCATATTTATATGATAAGGAAAGATGGTATATGAAAGCTAATGGTATATACATTGAAAAAATTGTAGATATTAAGCAAAAAACTCAGTAAAAGAACTAGTTTTACAAATAAAAAAATATTCTAAACAATGAAACATACTTGCGTTGTGGTTAGGTAGGCAAGTATAAATATTTATTAATAAAGCTTAATACCCAGATAACAGGAGATTTGTATATGATTTCTTAAAAGACCGAACGCTAAGCAGTGCCTTTAGATAAGCGGGCAGAGTATTCCAAAGTTTAATACCTTGGTATAGATACGATTGCTCGCATCTATTAATACGTATGAAAGGGAGAGTTAAGTTTGAATTTCTTGTTCCATATGGATGAACTGATTGTTCCTGAATTATTTTTCGTCTTAAATCTGGAAATTTGTTCAAAATAAGTGTTTGGAACATCATATTCATTAAGGAGAGCTTATAATTGTCTTCCAGTTTCAATATCGAGAGAGACCGGAAAAGTGGCGATGTATGAGCTAAGTAATCACTGGAGCTTATGATTCTTACCAGTCTTTTTTGAATTACAATTAATGGTTGCAAGACATTTCTACTACTACTCCCCCACGCCGTATTGCAGTAATTTAGGTGAGGAGATACTAACGAGTGATACAATTGTTTTATAATATATAAGGGGAAATACTCTTTTAATCTATATATGATACCCATTACTTTGGCAATTTTATTAACTGTCATATTTACATGCTCACAGAAAGTTAGTTTATTATCAAGAATTATCCCTAAAAATTTACCACTGGACTTCTGATCCAGAGTGTGATTTCCTATAGAAACCCTTATGTTATCAGGAACTCTTCGTAGAGAAAAGATTATGAAGTATGTCTTTCTTTCATTTAAGGTTAACTTATTTGCTAGTAGCCAGTTTTTTACATGAGTTAAATCATTGGTTAGTGTATCACAGAGGGAGTAGATATTTTTATGTCTAAAATGAAGCGTAGTGTCATCGGCAAAGAGTATGGAGCTTAACCTACCTACTGATCGAGGTAGATCATTGATATAGGCGAGGAAAAATAACGGTCCTAGGACTGATCCCTGGGGAACACCTATTTTGACATCCATAACCTCTGAGAGATGGCCATCGAGGGTCACAAATTGTTTACGACTCGTTAAGTAGGATTTTAGTAAGAGTAATGCATTTCCACGTATTCCATAATGTTCGAGCTTTTTAAGCAGCACATCATGAGACACTGTGTCAAAGGCTTTACTCAAATCTAAAAAGACCGCACCAAGGTATTCATTTTTATTCATCGCATTGTAGATATTTTCAAGAAGGTCATTTACAGCATCACTTGTACTAACGCCACGCAGAAAGCCATACTGACAGGAAGAAAAGATATTACATCTAGTAAAGAAAGAGTAGAGTCGATTGTACAATAATTTTTCAAAAATTTTATTCAATAAGGGAAGGCAACTTATTGGTCTATAGTTATTGACATACGATTTATCACCAGACTTATGTAGCACAGTAACGCATGCTATTTTTAAAATGTCAGGATAAATGCCAGAGGCAATACAACGGTTGAACAATAAGGATATAGGAAAGGCAAGTAAACTAGCATTATTCTTATATAGTTTAGTAGGGGGAGAATGAATATTTGCTTTTTTGTTCTTTAGTTTTTTTATAATGTTGATTACTTCAAGTGGAGAAGATGGGGTCAAATAAATAGAGTGCTGATTTGAAGGAGGCAAATAGGAATGAAAATCTAACTGATTATTTTGAGGCAGGGCATCTCGGAGAGTAATGCCAATTGTAGAGAAATGAAGATTAAAAGCATTTGCAATCTGTTGGCTGTCAGTAATAGTTTCGCCGTTACGACCAATGAGTTTTCTTAGCGAAGTGCGCTTTTTCTTTCCAGGCCTAAGGGACGAATTTATGAGATCCCAGGATTTTTTAGCATCATTTCGGAGTTGATCAAAAGTACTATCAAAATATTTTTTCTTTGCCACGCGAATTAATGTAAGCAACATATTACAATAGTTTCTATAGCGTTGGGCACTATAAGCACCCAATTTCATTCTTCGATATAAATTATGTTTAATGTTAATTGATTTCAGTAGCCCTTTGGAGAGCCACTTATTCACCAATCTTTTAACACTTACATATTTTGTTTTTAAAGGAAAGCATTCATTGAAAAAGCTGTCTATTTCATCCGTAAAAGAGGCCGCCCCCAGGTGAGGATCTAATGAGGCTTGACCATATTCGGTCCAGTCTTTCCCCCTCAGGAGTTCCGTGAATTTCCTGTCATTCACTTCGCTCATATCTCTGAATTGAATTTTTATTTTGTTGTCTACGTTGTTTAATATAGGCATTAATAGACTACAGAAAATTGGGAAATGATCTGTGATATCTGCTAAGAATATCCCACTATTACCAACAAGATTATTATTTGCCCAAATATGGTCGATACAAGACAGCGAGTCATTCGAGCCGACTCTTGTTGGTCTAGTTATTGACGGGCGAAAGTCAAAAGATCGCATTGTGTTAATCAGTCTGCGGGTGGTCTCGCTCTCCCCTTCCCTCATTAAGCAGATGTTAAAGTCCCCAGTGACAATTGTATTCATAGGGGAGATACCTGGATTTCTTAGCACCTCCTCTAACGAGTCGAAAAACATATTTCCGTTACCTCCTGGACGTCTGTAGATACCTAAGATTACTGTTTTATGAGGCGAGTTTGGTATAGAAACCGTTACACCGACACTTTCAAAATTATCATTAGAAATGTTGAAGAAGTCATCAAGAGGTTGAAAATCAATAGAGTCTTTAACGAAAATGCTCACACCGCCGCCCCTCCGACCTTCCCGATAA